>NC_051162.1:85380921-85454399 GCF_013339745.2 Dermacentor silvarum
AGCCCTGCTAAGTTTTTCTGAAGGACACTGACTTGGCCTCCCGTTTATAGACGTTATTTCTATTTTTGTTTTGTTTTTGTTTTGTCCTGTCTGTGTCTCCGTCATTTCTTTATTTCCTCTTTTCTTTTCTCATATTTTCATTTCCTCTATTCCCTCCTCCTGTAGGAGTAGGCAGGCGTTGTGCCCCTCTCGGTGGCAGTTGTCAGCTTGCTCCCTCCTTAATCCCTTTGTGTCCTTGTGTGTATATGTGTACAAATCAAATAATAATAATAATAATAAAAAGCAAAGGGGCAAGGTATCTGTCCCAAGATCGCGGTCTCTCTTGGCACATTCTCTTCAACATCATCTTCAGGGTGCCGTTAAACTTCTCGACGAGACCATTTGCCGTCGCATGGTAGGGTGTCGTCTTGAGTAGCTTCACTGAGAGCAGTCGACTAACCTCTTTCATCAATTCTGAGGTAAAACTTGCTCCTTGGTCAGTGACTATTTCTTTTGGCAAACCGACGCGAGAAAAAATCTCGATCAGTGCTTCTGCAACATGAACTGCGTCGATTGCGGGGAGTGCCACAGCATCGGGATAACGAGTGGCAAAGTCGATCAACGTAAGAACATATCGGTTCCCACGGTCCGACTTTGGTGAAAAGGGCCCGATTAAATCGACAGCCACCCTTTCAAAAGGTGTACGGATCACAGGCATGTTACCCAGTGGGGCGACTCCTATTTTCCCTTTAGGGGTTGTCCTTTGGCACTTGTCGCACGACTTCACGAAGCGTTTTACGTCTCCGTGTACATCTGGCCAATAAAATTCTTGTAGGACACGATCGGTTGTTCTCCTTATACCTTGATGTCCTGCCATGATGCTTTCATGTGCCACTTCTAATATGCCATGTCGAAATGCTTTCGGGATGACCACCTGCTTAAATGTTCTGCCAGTAGCTAGGCGGTAAAGGCGATACAGCAAACCTTCTTCTTCGATGAATTCGTAGCTGTGACCCTTTCCGGAGTTAAACAACTTGCTCACTTTGGCAAAAATATGTTTCAGCGTCGGGTCTTTCCGCTGTTCTTCAATGAGTTGCCCTTTAGTTACGTCACGAAAGACAATTGTCGGAACGCACAAGGGACGAACCTTGCCTTGTTCTGGCTCTTCACTTTTGGCTTTAGCCACGCTCGACACATGCTGAGGCTTCATGGGCGCCTTAGTCGGCTTCATTCCTATCGACGCCGACTCCTCGTTGGGAACAACGGGGTGCTTCCAGTCAGAATCTGGATCGTATGGTCCTCTGACGCCTGGAAGATTTCCCAGAACAAGGTCGTAGAGGGGCTCGTCCATGCAAGCAACTGTTAACTTGCCTGTATAGTACGGCGTGTTCACTTGTATGACAGCTTCAGGTAGGTAGTTTGTTGAGCCGTCTAGAAGAACAACGTTGTTTGTTTTTCCCGTCATATACACCTCTGGAACGAGTCCTCGTCTGGCAATTGCGGTATTACAACCGGTATCTCGTAGTACACGAACATTTCTTCCTAGCAGACGGCCTTCAACCACTGGCATCCCGTCGATGAGGAAAGGTACACCATTCCCAGGGTCCTCGTCATCGCTGTCACTTGATCGGCGAGTCTTCTTTCCTGGACGCTTTGATGCTTTCACTGGACGAGTCCGAACTGGTTGACATTCGGTGAGTGCACACGACGAACTCGGTTTGTTGTCTCCGTACTGATTTCGGCAATTTTCAGCTGTATGTCCAGTTCTGTCACACAAATTGCACTTTTGCATATGCTTAGGTGGGCTACGGCAGTCAGGAGCCAAATGTCCAAACCGTTGGCAGAGTAAGCACTTGAGTTGTGCTTTCCTGGGAGCTTCAATTTTTTTCCCACCGGAATCCTTTGTGTCATCGAAACCTTTTCCGAAGTTTGTCAAGTTCTGCGCTTCGAGAAAGCGATCTGTGAAGCTAGCAAGTTCGTCAAGGGATTTGCACTCTCGCTCTTTCAAGAAAATGACAAGCTTTGTTTGACAGCAGTGCAGAAACTGTTCAGAGATCATGTGATCTCGTAGACCTTCATACGTTTTCGGCACGCTAGCCATCTCAATCCAATGATCAAAATAGGCTGAAATTCTTGCTGCTAACTGTCTTCCAGTTTCGCCATCTACTGCTTGTGCTTTTCTAAACTTCTCTTGGTAGCCTCGAGCCGTGAATTGGAACCTTTGTAGTAATGCTTTTTTTACCTTCTGGTAGTCTAACGAATCGGCGGCAGTCATCCGGCCGATCACAGTTAAAGCTTCGCCAGTTAAACACATGCTCACAGCAAGAGCCCATTTTTCTTGTGGCCAGTCCTGCCCTGTTGCTACGCGCTCAAATCGCTGTAAGTACGCGTGCAAGTCATCGCGTTTCTCGTCAAACAAAGGAAGTAGCTTCTGTGGATTGAGGGATGACGAGGAAGTGCTGGGCGCAGGCAAAATTTCAGAAGCCGCTGCCGGCAAATTCCGAGCTCCTTGCTGAAGCTGTAGCTTTAGCTGGAGCATCTCGCGTTGTCTCTCGTCAGCTAAGCGCGCTAATTCAGCAGCCTCCTTGATAGCCTCTCGCTCCGCGGCTCTCTCGTCCCTTTGTTTTGCCTGTTCGGCTTCAATCCATCTCTGAAGTTCTGCGCCTGACAATCCTAGTTGGAGTCCTATAGCGGAGAGTTTCTCTAAATCCATGGTGCCGTTTCCTAATGCGTGTCTGCGCTCAAGCGAAACTGCCCTCTTTCACTGATTTTACGAGTGAATTCCGGCCCCGGAAACTCTCGAGTTCACCAAATGGCCACAGAGGGCGAAAAATCCACCGCGGCGCGTTGCAGCATAAGCGCGCAAGGGGAGCTACTACTTTGGTCACATACTTTAGTTTGTATTTTTTCTGCTAGGGGCGCTCAACACAACTTAATATTTGATTTATTAATGTACATATAATAACCGACAAACACAGTTACAGTGTCAGTGCCTCTGTGGCAGATGTGGGGAAAGGCTGACCGTACTCCACGTCTTACTGGAGTGTCGGGAAGCCGAAACAGAGAGAAGGAAACATTTCCCTGTAGCATACCACTATCATATCCCTCTTCATCCTACGATGTTTATTGGTGAAGAACCTCTTTTTAACGCCAAAGCAGTTCTCCGTTTCTTGAACGATGTTGTACTACACGTTATTAGCCCAATAAGTTCATAGCGCATCCTCTCTCCAGAGGATGCTGCTGTGATAGTTTATTTTTATAGCACGTGCCTTCAGGCCCTTGTGTTTCAAGGGCTTTGTTTAGGCAATTGTGCTTCTGGCCAATTCTTGCATCTGTTATATTTTGTAAATCGTATCATTCTCCCTCAATGCATTCTTCGTTTTCATAGCACACCTCATTAGCCATTGTCATGATCTTAATACATGTATGTTTTACGCACTTTACAGCGACTATTTTAGGCCTCTTTACAGCCACGCCTCATCTATTTCTCAGAATTCATCGCTCCACTGCAAGCTCACAAACACTGGCATGGCGCTCTTTGGCCATACTTGGCCCTTGCGCCATTAAACACCATACATCATCATCATCATTTAGTAAGTAGAAGTAATTTCCCCTATGTTGTCTTTTGTGTCAATGTTTCTTGGCTTCCTATACTATGAATATATAAGTTAAAGGAAGTGCAGACGCACGTAGAAAAAACAAAAAGCATTCTAAATTCGACGGTTCGGCCGGGGTCCGGCCTTCATCAAGAGTGCGAGTGCAAGCACACAGAGCTCAATTTATAGATTTTCTCTGTAACCACAAAAATAAAAAAAGAAGAAAGGTACCTGGTCTATGACCCCATACAGGTGTACATTTAGTGACGTCATGCATACCAACACATACATTGACTCACGTCAAACTCAACGGAAACAGGAGAGAGCGAGAGACATCAACGTGACTACAAACTTGCGCGTGCATACAGTGTCGGGAACAAAAAAGAAAGTCGTACCTGATTTATGACCACAAGCACGTGTACATTTAGTGACGTCATGCATACCAGCACGTACATTGACTCATATCAAATTCAACGGAAATAGGAGAGAGACATCCACGTGACTACAAACTTGCGCGTGCATACAGTGTGGGGAACAAAAAAAAAAAAACACACAGAGAGAGTTGGTACCTGATTTATGACCGCAGGCTCATGTACAATTCGTGACGTCATGCATACCAACACGTGGATTGCCTCATGTCAAACTTAATGGAAATAGGAGGGAGCGAGAGACGTCACCGTGACTAAAAACTTCGGGTGCATATACAATGGCGCTATAATGTGACTCCAAACCTGCGCGTGCATACAATGACGTAAAAAATCGATTGAGAGGTAATTTGTGAGTACCCCACACGTGAACAGGTGCACATTCAGTCGTGTCCACAAGGGAGGACCGATGCAGCCAATGTCAAAGGCATGCGGTACAAAAGGTATGCAAAGGTACAAAGGGTATGCGAGGGATAGCAGCTGTCAGGACTGTTCCTTTTCTTTTTTGTTTGAGGTTGCTTCAACTTTTGTATGACCACGAAGACCGCCAGTGCACCCCCACCTGGCTTTGTCACAACAGCACTGTGAGCTCCACTGACCTCTGAATTCCTCGAACTGCGTTATATATGGTATTCTTTGTACAAGTGATATTCTTTGTATTTGCGGGCAAGCTGTTTCTTATACAAATTCTATGCGTGTATCAAAAATAAAATAAAGGATAAATGAAAAATTCTGCTACAAGGTGAAGTAGTAAACATCAACACAACAGAAGGGTGAGAGGAATGTTATTAATGAGGCAGAAGTATACATATCACTTATAAGCATGCCGCATAGTATGTGCATATATGATGTTCGTTAGGAAATGCATAAGGCAACCAGGAAAAATGTTCATTGGAGCACCAAACAAGTCATATTCTTTGTGTTGGCGGGTAAGCTGTTTTTTTATACAAAATGTATGCGTGTATGAAAAATGAAGTAAAAGTTAATGAAAATTATATGAAAGATGAAGTAATTAACAGAAGGGTGAGGAGAATTTCTAATAAATGAGACGGAAATATACACGTCACTTCATAAGTATGCCATATTACACATGTATATAATCGCTAGGAAATGCATAAAGCAACCAGGAAGAACATTCATTGGTGCACCAAACATGCCAAAAAATGCCTCTTATTCGTAAGGCATGCATGTCAGTCTACCTATGCTTTCATTTATTCCCTTTGAAAGTGAGCATAACTTGTGTATTAGAAATGATTCACAAGCTTCTCTGTGATATTGAGTGGGGAATCCTGATTTCAAATAGTCCTCTTAAATTTTTTGAAAGGATGGCCTAGTGTGTTCACATGTTTGGAGAGGGGGAGCTGCGGTATAGTTTTTACATGTGATTTGTGATTATTAAAGCGTAGCCTAAAAGAGGTTTCAGTTTGTCCGATGTATTGTGCGCGGCAAATGGTGCATTCGAGGAGGTATACAACGTTGCAAGTGTCGCAGTTGTAATCCCCTTGGATTTTGAATGCAAATGAAGACGCGGTGCTTTTGGCCACATTAGCGGTATTCATCATGGGCCAGAGCCTGCATCGAGGTTTTCCGCATGGTGCGCAGCCTGTGAATTTATCTGACTGAATTTTGGAGGACGTGACAACAGGCCCCGGAAACTCTCGAGTTCACCAAATGGCCACAGAGGGCGAAAAATCCACCGCGGCGCGTTGCAGCATAAGCGCGCAAGGGGAGCTACTACTTTGGTCACATACTTTAGTTTGTATTTTTTCTGCTAGGGGCGCTCAACACAACTTAATATTTGATTTATTAATGTACATATAATAACCGACAAACACAGTTACAGTGTCATTTTTTACAAAATAAGCAGTCTATTGCTTTAATTGGACTTATGTTATTAGAGGCCGTGCTTTGTTAGTTTAATAAAGGTTTTGAGGCCTCACTGACATGTGATCAGCAGGAGCCCACTGGTATCGATTGCAGTCCGTGCCGTTTATCTATTCAAATTGTATGGCGGTTATATTTGTGAACGGGGTGGTCGTTTCCTTTGAGCAGCATCACGCAGGTTCATTTTAATTAGATATCAGTAATACCTCAGCCAGTTTATGCGTCCAACATTCGATAGCTGCCACCAAGCGAACGTGTTCAAAGACGGTGAACTTGATCAGCTGCGGCATTTCACTGGCGGCTGCATGCAAGGTTTCCGCCGTTTGTGATCTGCCGCGTCTGGCCGCGTAATGACGTGCTGCTCGAAAAAAAAGTGCTGGCCAGCACAAAAATTTATCGCTGGAACCGAGCACAGTCTGCTAGAAGACTACCCACGAAAGCGGATTAACCTTGCAGCCCCTGGGCTTGTGCGCAGGTGAGTAAAAAAGCAGTGCTTCGCATTTTCAACTTTGAATTTCTTTGCGTGCGAGGCGGATAAAGCAGATTCCTGTCGTCATTTCTTAAAAGTAGAAAATAGTAATACTTATAATGTTATTCCCATTCCAAAGCAATTCAAACGAGGCTCTTGCTATTTTTCCAAGTTGCTAAAATTTCTAAGATGAGTATCGCATAAATAATAAAGTTTTGGCTGTTTCTGCATAAATGATACACCGCGATAAATTCACTGCACATTAGTGACAAGTGTGCTTCCGGTGATACAGTTAGATTAACTGCATTTGAGACATAATAAAATGACTGTGTTTATTACTAGTATCTGGCAGAAACAGTGTCATCTAATTGAGGCTTGACTGAGCACAGCCCACACAAGGACACCATGCACTGAAAGAAATGCACACTCAAAACAGTGTTGGTGTGTGTACGTTTTTCTGTCATGGAGCGTTTCGTGCACTGTTCTCTGTCATAAATGAATCACAAACTCACGCACACTTCCACCATAGTAATTGAGGCTCTTTTTTCTTTCGACTCCAGCCTCCAAGACGCTGCTCATATTTGGACTCATCCCTTTGGACTCTGTCTCTGGACGTACAACTCAACCGTGAATGTGTCACCAATGGAAGTAACATCAAGGGCCAGAATCCGCACAGGGTATGTTCCTGAACACTTCAACTAGAACCGTGATTTATTCATTTATGGGACTAACTTTTGTTTCACCATTTTTTGCTTGCATGTGTGTCATGGCTTTGTCATTTCTCTTTTCAGGAAAACTCACAAAAGAGATCATTGGTCTGCAAGCTGCCCAGGCTAAGCCACAAGATGCTCAACTGTCACCATAATGACAACAGGTCCTCTTGAACTACGTGCGTTACTATGAAATGTTTGGAAGTTTACCAGATAGAGAGGTGTGAACCCTATTAGGAAAACAGCAGTCTACAGTTCTGTATCATATTGAGCTGGAATGAGAAATTTGATATACAAGCTTAGTTGATTTTAAGGGCGCTTTATAAGAATCGGAGAAGTAACATGTTGAGTCCCAACTTGTTTCTTTTCCAGTCATTATAGTCATGACAACCAGAACAGAAACAATGTACCAAGCTCCTACTTGCTAATGCACAAACTCTGTCATCTGCTCTTTGCAAATCAATTTGACGGGCATTATTACCACGAAGTATGACATGCTCCCTCACAACGATAATTTGTTACACGAAAATGCAAAGAATTTTAAAATGATCAAAAGCGCCTAATGCAATTTTAAGGAAATGATACTTCATGTCGACTCCAACTCTGGCAGTCACTCTTCATTTTATTTTTTGCTTAAAGTACCCTCAGGGCCACATGGCATTCAAGAGAGGAGTGGTTACAAAGTAGTAGAGTAAACAAACAAGTGCAGTGAGTTCTTGTAACATAATGATTTTCCTGACTATACAATGTTTTGCAAAAAAGTTTGTTATCTAGCTGTGATGGCTACGATACTTGGTGGTTCCATTTCTGGGATGTACGGGGCATGAAAGGAAGACTTCGTGTTACATGAATCAATTCCTACCATACTGCGATGATTGACGCAGTTTGAAATGCACTGAGGTCACAGTATGAAGTCGTCATGAAGTGTGGTGTGATAGAAAATTTTATGAAATAGCAAAAGATGGCCGACTTTGTGGCGATTAGCTAGTGGAATGAGTGCTAGGCTAGTTTACATTGAAGTTATACTCGCGGTACGATTATAATTAAAAATAATGAAACGAGTAGAGTTATTTTGTACTAGTGCATTCAAGTGAAGTAATAAGATTAACGCGACTGGGATCCCGTATTGCAGATGCATATTCAAGTTTCCAGCGAATTAGTCTTGTAAAGCTGTAGTTCTAAAGTAGACGGTGCGTTGGAAAAGTTGGGCCATAAGTACCCAGGCGTGTGATTAGCATTGCTAATGGCGTACTCTATATTAATAGTCCAATTTAAGTTATTTGTAATGTGTACACCGAGATATTTATATGACATGACAAAATATAAGGGAACGTTAACATGGCAAGTGCTAGGATTAGAATTAGATCTGTAAATGCGCATTATTTTACATTTGTGTACTACAAGAGTCTCATATACAGTTTCCATGAAATCAATAACTAGGCTAGTACTGCACCATAAGAGATAGCTAGAAAAGGCAAGCTCACACAACCGGCCAGCCTATTTCACACTTCACAAACTTGAGAAATCACTAAAAACAAAGTTTATTTCTCTTCAAACAGCAGATGACAAACCTGCGCACAGTGTGCTCACAAAAATATTTTGAAATGTACTCGCAGAATAAGTTCAGCTTAACATTCACCTAATCAACAGTGAACAAGCAAGGGAAACCTCAGCGTGGGAACTTGTCTTCGCCTCGGCCCTCACAAATATGTTTGCTTGGTGACACGCTGGCTCCAAGCTGAGGCTTCGCTTGCTCACCTGTTACTCAACTGAAGTGCTCATCTCCTTGCAACCTCTTTTCCGTGTTCGAATACATATACCGAGATTCTTTTTCAACATGAAACCACAAATTCCAATTTCCAAGGATCTCTGAGCAATAATTGGGCTTGCTTATATGCTGATTTAGTGTCCTTCTTTATTCACACAATATTTCCATAAGTCCTTCTAAGCACTGCTGTCTCCATAACGTTCCTTGGTTTCCCTACGAGTACTCCACTTGTGCTAAAGCCTTTACTGCCGCACCTGAACACTAAATGTGCAGCAGAAGAATATGCAGATCAGAAAATATGCGATGTAAAATATAGCATAACGCTCCCCCCCCCCCTCCTCCTACACTTCGTGCCTCTCACCAATGTGTTACGAGAGCAATGGGATATTGCAGCTCGAGTTGATCTTGCTGACAGTACATTTTTGCCGAGAAATTTCTTATGTTCCTGTTTTTAATCTAGCTCAAATCGTCGAACGCAGAGAATATAAAACGTCAAGCAGCACTGTACGCAACAGAAGTACGAGGGTAGCTCAGCATAAATATCGCTGTCTGAAGCTTCGTTCTCCCTGCTTAAGCGGCACGCCGAACACGATGAGAAAACTTCGCTCGATTTTAGCTTTGGGTTCCATTAAATAGATGGTTATCTGCGTTTCTGTATGTTGTAAACTCAGTGACGGACAGCATTAAGTCCACCTGAGCTGTACGAAAATTGTGAGCATGTACTGCCTCATTCACCATTGACAATAAACAATGTGAGCTTACTTGTTTGAAGTGTTTATTGCCAGTTGAGGCCTCTCTGTCACCTGGCGACATAATAAAGATATCTGTAGTCATGTTAGAGTGCAGTACACACGAATACCGCCCCGAAAGCGGTAACAAAACGCCCCAAACCAGCGAGCGAGCAGCGCGACCAGCCCTAGGAACCGCTACCGTAGCGGCCATATTGCTCACTACGTATTGATGATGATATTAGTTTCGATTCTGCCAGCGCCATCTCTCGGTCGCATACTTTAATTCACAACGCCACCACTACGCTTATTTTCGTTACACTGTGGAAGGTACAGTTTTCCTTCTCTAAGTTTGTATGGGTGTTCTGTGGTGACAACGTCTCTGAGGTTGGTGGCCCGTCTGTATACCATCCGCGGAGATTCAGGAACAATTTGGCGCATTTTCTCGCTCTGTAAGAGTATCGTATGATGTTAGGATACTGTGTATGTTAGGATTTGAAGCTGAATATGTGAGGATAAGGTTAGTCCGCGAATCTGAGGGAGCTGGTTTGCTGTTGAGCGCGCGGCGATCAAGGTTGTCTGCTTTTTTAATTGCGTCCCTAATAACTAAGGGAGGATAACGCTGCCGTAGTAAGTCGTTACGTTGTTGTTCACAGTTCAATGTAAAGTCTTCTTTTTTAGTGCATATCCACTTGAAACGAAGAGCTTTGCTGTACGGGATTGCTGTTTTGCAATGTTTCACATGGCTACTGCGGAAATGCAAGTATTGGTGCTTATCAGTTTTTTTTTTTGCAGACTGATGTGATAAGCTTGTCGTTATGCACACTTACACTAACACCCAGAAAAGTGATTACGGAAGCTGAATATGTGTGGGAGAATGAGATGGTTGGATGGAGAGCATTGAACCCCGAAATGAACTTCAACAACTCCTCCTCGCCGTGAGACCAGATTAGAAAAATGTCGTCAATGAACCTTTTGTAAAACATTGCCTTTAGCGCGCAGTTCTCATGAAACTCTAATTCCAGTATGCCCATGAATATGTTGGCGTAGTTTGGACCTATTTAAGTGCCCATTCATGTGCCGTAGACTTGGATGAAGTGTTTTCAATTAAACTCAAGATGGTTTAGCGCTAATACTAATTTTAATAGGGTTTGAAGAGTTTAACAATCAGTGGGTTTTTCAAACAGCGACTCTGAAAATGCATGTACAACCGCGCGAATGCCATCCGCGTGCGGTATATTTGTATACAGGGATACAACATCCAGGGTCACTACGAGGCTGCCTGTGGGAATACAAAGGTCAATTATTTCGGATAGGAAGTGAGTGGTGTCTTTTATGTAAGAAGCGAATGAAGGGATAATTCCTTGAATTAGGCCATCTATGTAACTCGAATTTTTTTCTGTTATGGTTCCAATTTCAGAGACAATGGGTCGGCCCGGATTATTTTCTTAATGTATTTTTGGTAGAAGATAAAACCTGCCTAAGGTCGGGCTTAGAGGAAGCAGTGATTTGGCAACGGCATCACTGATCTTTTCTTCTTATAGAAGCTCACTTAGGGTCCTCCGAACGACTTCTTTAAATGCTGAAGTGGGGTCTGTTTCCACCTGTTTGTAAAAGAATTTGTTCTCAAGCTGGCGATCCGCTTCTTTAATGTAGTCCTTGGTATTCATAATTACGATGGTGCCTCCTTTGTCCGCGGGCTTTATAACTATGTCTGTCCTATCGCTGAGGTTCCTTAACGCTTTTTCTTCCTCTTTACTGAGGTATCTGTGGAAAGGCTTACTCTTTGAAATCTCCGATATTACATCCTGCTGAACTGCCTTAATGCATATGTCGAGGTGTTTGTCACGCTAGCGGTGGAGGAGTCCAATGCCTGGCTGACGGCAGTTGCAGGTGTTCTTGTGGAGCCTGATTTGTGTCATGATAGAACTCGCGAAGTCTCAGACGGCGGGAAAAGTTGTCCAAATTTTTGTACAGCTGAAGTTCGTTCGAATATCCGGTGGCGGGACAAAAATTGAGACCTTTAGACAAGACACTACGCTCAACATCCGAAAGATTTACATTTGACAGCTAGTTAACTATAGTTGATTGTATTTGTGCCGTGTCCGAAGAAATGCTGCAGCCAAGCGATGTGCAATACTGGGTATCACTGAGAAAGGCAGGGACGTTATCGCGCTTCAGTTTCTTTTCTTTTGAGATGACTAGCTGGCGTGCTTTTTCAAATGAATACTCTTCCAATAAGAAAATCTCATTCTCCTTTAGGGAATGTTTAAATAATATATATATATATATATATATATATATATATATATATATATATATATATGAACGAGAAGAAAGGGAACCGAGGGGCCAGATTTTTATTAATCATATCATAAGAAGCCATATGCTCTGGCGTTGCCCCTCGTTACGAGGCACGGAACAAATAAATGAGGACAAGTGGCTCTCCGCTATCAAGAGTCCCGATGCCGGGGCGCAACTATGGGCTGTCCAGAGGGCCCACGATGCGGTGGTCGGGCATGGCCTGACTGTCCCAACGTGGAGCGGCCCGTTGCGCGCTGAGTCGCGTACCTCAGGACGTTCATTAAAGTTTTACATCGATCCATCCATCCATAAGAAGCCAACAAACAATGACACCAAGGACAACATAGGGGAAATTACTTGTACTTAGTAATTGAATTAAAGAAATGATAAATTAATGGGAAATGAAAATGGATGAAAAAACAACTGTCCGCAGGTGGGGAACGAACCAACGTCTTCGCATTACGCGTGCGATGCTCTCACCATTGAGCTACCGCGGAGCCGTTTTGCAATCCACTTTCTGGGGTATTTATGTTTTTTACAACTAGAACTAATCCTGGGAGTGTTAGCCAGCGCCACCACTCACAAACCTAGGGGCGGATGTGGACCATCCTTTCTGCCACAGGCGTCACGAGCACGTGATCTTTTTGAGTGATGGCGACTGGTCAATAAACCCACATATGCTACCTGAAGGCATCAATGTTGCCAGATTCGAGCCCTCGTTATGTAATGAACGAGAAGAAAGGGAACCGAGGGGCCCGATTTTTATTAATCATATCATAAGAAGCCAACAAACAATGACACCAAGGACAACATAGGGGAAATTACTGGTACTTAGTAATTGAATTAAAGAAATGATAAATTTCACGAGGTAAAACATGCACGAGGTAAAAACGAGGTAAAAGCATGCACCCTTGACATTTCTGTTTCAACTACTGAAAATGACTAGACGATGGATGCAATTCATATAAATTTTATTTTGTCAGACCCTACCAACCCGTCATAAACACAAGTACAGATTGATTGAGTACCCTTGTAATAATTACGCCTCTAAGTAATCTATCTTTAGACTAACCATAGCAGATTGGAACAGACTAGACCCTGTCATCACGAAAATCACATCGCTATCAGAGTTCACTGCACGCATAGACGATATAGATAAAGACTAACAGATTAAATTGTTCCAACGTGGCTACGTGCGCTAGCACAACCCTTTTTTTTGTCTGTCGTCTGCCGCTATGTGAAACTATGCATCTTTTTATCTAATGTTCGTATCGCTTCCCACTCGGCAGGTTTTTTTCTTTTACGTGAAGATTTACTTGTGCTAACAAATACATTTATTATCCCTGTAAAGCCTTCTTATATGATTCATATATATAGTTTCATTCGTCAGCTGTTCTCGTTGCTCACACATTGTGTAACTAATTACGTTTGCCTTTCTTGCTATATTGTTTCAATTATGTACCTTGTAACCCTGTATTGCCCAGCTGCCACGCCTTCCAACGAGAGCAGTAGTATATATATATATATATAGGCGAAGTGCCTCGAGCCGACAGTCACGCGGCAATTCTGCGTGTATTCGCCGGCTTCTCTCACACTTTGAAAAACACATTTATGTAGCACGTATTGACAACAGAAAGCTGTATCGGGAGTTTTTTATGTTGCTCTACAATTTTCTTATTGACAATTTGATAATTAGGGCAGTACTTCTCGAGTTAGATAATTAAGTAAAATTACCTAATTAAATCTCAGTAATGAAAAAACTACTCGCGACTACTACACTGTACTGGAAAGAATGCGCACTAGGTTTACTTCGCGTAACGCCGTTCCCCTTTTTAAAATCGTGCTGCGTGATAGCGGGGACACCCTGCATAACCCTGTATACGAGATCGATTTTTTTAAACTAGCAAGATAAATACGTACATAACTCGAATATGGATTACTATGCCATGCGACAGCGAGAAGTCGACGTGGAATATATCAAGTGAGTAGCAAAATATGTGAAATCCTGCATAAGCGATTGCATCAAAGAAAATGCGAAATATTAACAGGCATTTTTAAACATTTTTCAGTTGCGGTACGTAGTGTGCGTTACATCCTGTGGCTTCTCTGTCGAAACATGTTTCCAGATATTTGACACAAGTTGCCGTATTGCTTTGAAAGGGTCACTCATCCGGATTCACGCCATTTTTTTTAATTGAGCCGGAATCGACCACTTCATTTCTTGCAACAGTCTTGTTAACAGAACGCAGAAAATCATTCATGGATCCGACGTCTTGAGGCTATGGGGGACAGCGTAATGGAGGGCTTCGGGTGAAATTTTGACTTCCTCAGGTTCTTGAACGCGACTTTGTATATAGAGACACGAGGCCTTTGACACTCCACCGTTGTTGAAGTACCGATGGCGGGCACCGAACCCCCGACCTCATGTTGCGCAACCGGACGTCATATAGCTCCTGAGCCAGCACGGCGCGTGTGAAAACAAATTAAGAACCGGCACAATTCCTTAAGAAACAAAAGAAGGAGAAAACGTAGATTACGGTGAATTACAATGAGACAAATGATTACAAAGAAAGGAATTTGGCACCACCATTCTTACCCACGTGAAGGTGTCTAAAGCTTTCGTTGACAATGCGACAGCTGAAGGAGGCTTTCGGCAGACTGCCGAATGAGTTAGAATAAAACTGGGAACGTTTGCTCGACGGACTCTTCTTTTAACGACGTGTCTGCGTAATCAGAAGCGATAGCCTGACGCACTACGATAGGTACTGGAATGGAGGCGGGGTTGCTTGTCGCGATCGTGCCCCCGCGCCTGGTCGGTGACTGTACGCTATTTGTTTTTATCATCGAGAGATAGAAAGGTCTGTGCACACTCGAAGCCAGAACAGGCAGAACAGGCAGAACTGGAGAACGCGAGTGGAAGAGATATCGTCGAGTTGGGCTGATGAGGAGATAGCACGATTTCTTTCTATGCATTGTCGCGTCAACGGTGCCCAACAGCGTCAGCTGCGAGGCTGGTTGCACAATAGCACTTACCAGACAGTACTCTATTCTTTATACACGGTGGCTTCACCTAATGGCTGCTATTGTATGGGCGCATAATGTTTGCGGGAGGATGTGAAGATGATTTATTTCACTAGCATGCATTTCGTAAGCGGCCTTGGAGGAAATTTGACTGAGGTGAATTGAGTACTGGAAGGAAAATTTTGACTTTAGATTTTTACATTTTCGTTAAATGAAATTCCGCGACCTCTGGCCCTTATGGAAATTAATGGCAAGCCTCAAAGCCCCTTAAATGATTTACTGTAACACATTTTCTGCTAGCCAGTTCGGTTTTGTTTTCCAGGAGGCTCATGTGGCGCAGAAGCTGGTCACGTGCGAGAAAGACATCGTGACGCTTTGGAACTCGCTCCAGCTTGCTCTGTGCTCTGTCAAGCTGCTACATCGGGCCGTGCAACGAGTGATCGTGTGACTCTAGTTGCGTGCAGCAGCGTAATATATAAAGAATCGGTTTATATATAGCCGCTTCTACTAGGCCTACAGTTGTGCCGGTGACTGGCTCTGTTCTCTATGGAATTACCCAATGAAACAAGGAACTGTACCTAAAGGGAATTACAACTGCCCAGGATGTGTTGTGAGACGTTGATGAAAATGAAATGATCATGGTGTATAGTATTAGAATCGAGCACGCAGTTGGCGATTTAGGTAGGAATTATTATTTTCAATTGGCAAAGAAAGTCTCAAAAACCAGCAAATTGCGTGAACTGGCGTTGAAGCCTTGGTACTTCAGATGTATTATATGAGATTATTGTACGTAAGTCGGTTGTTAATAAGTTCCACAAGAACGGGAGCCTAAGATCTGCGCTCTAAAAACGACACAGATAATTTAAATGTATGATGCAGTTTTCAATGAAGAGCTAGTTGAAGCGTTGTGGGTAAACTGCGACGATTTTGACGTGTATTTAGGCCTTGTTTAGTATTGTTCATTCTGCTGTGTATTCTCCTACGTTCATTTATGAAGTCATCTGCACGAAGAAAAATATTTTCAGGTGACTTAGGACTTCACCTCACTATGCTTGTTTGATTTTCTTGTTCACTGCTTTCACTAATTATTTTTGTTTCCTGCTGTGTTTATTATGATTGCGCTACTACCGACTCTTGCTTGGGCCTCAGTTGTGGTTTGGAATATTATATAGGTAAAGAATAAATAAGTTCCGTAAATAGGAGAACCTATAGGCGTTCGAACTTTGAAACTGGAATTTCGAGACCGTTCAGTAAAATATTTGCTTGAGAATCTCTGCGTGAATAACGACCTGTCCCATTCAAATGCTTTCAATCGACACATCACAAGTATATTCATAAAAACAATATCACAGCGACATGAATACGTGTGTCCGAGTTAAACTGGTCATATGTATATATGGTTGCATGTATTTGTTGTGCGTAGATCTACAGCGTTTACGGCGGTCCTGGTGCTTCACATGCTATTCACTAACCATGAGAGCGAGCAGAGAGTAGGGTGCGATAGACTATAAGGTAAGATACATATCTTCCAAATATAATTTTACGACTGTTTGCTTCATTGTGTTGGGTAATAATTATGTCTAAAGTTTAACTTACGTCATGAAAGAAAGGGTTTTGTATACTGATGCTCTACTTTTAACGTGAAGCGTTAGCGCCGGTTTGAGAACTGGGAGTGTAAGCCTTACAACAAGACTGTTTTGTGGGTAATGCAATGCGGTTACCCAGTGGCGGTAGAGTGTCTTATTACAGCGGTCAGGTTCTGATTGTGGACGCACAATATGTTGAAAAAGGCCCTACTCTGTTGGTAATGCTCATATCTAGAGACTAGGAGCTCAACCAGGCTGCAGGCCGGTAACAGTTGGCAAAGAAATACCCTTGCTTAAAAAAATTGAGTTGAGAACACAACTATGCTAAATTTATAGTTTCTACACGATCCCCATCGCTGGAGAGCAGGTATCATTAGGTATTATAGACGGGCGCAAAATACGTTACTTTGGTATGGTTAACCGCTGCCAGCACACTGTAGACGGGATAAAGCGTGTGATGTTGCTAAATATATATAATTTTGCGTTATTCTTTTAAAGCGCACCGAAATCTCATTAGGCTATACAAATGTTTCCATGTACCCCATTCATTACACTGCGACCATGGAAGACCTGAATTGAATTCACGACCTGGTTTTGAGAAGTAGATTGTCGTAAAATATAAACCGCAATGGCGGGTCATGACCACGAATCAAAGTGTACATGATCATGAAAGACATTGGCTGGACGCGAGCGTGAGGAGAGACGCTGTTCATCTGTGTCACTGTTCACACACACAAAAAATAACTTAGGGGATTTATGTGTTAAACGCGCAATCTGATCATGAGGCACGCCTTAATGGGGCACACCGAATTAATAAAAGTCGCAGTTTCGCCCAAAAGGCGAAACATCGATTGCGATAGCAAATTTGTGGACAGCTATACGAAGTAGGGATACTAGTTTTATTGGCCGTATAAACTTGTAAACATAGGCATACTAACTAAACTAACAAGCATGGTGTCATGCGCGCACAAGCAACATGAACACATCTCACTTGGTGACCGCGGGAACTCACTGTCAAAACGCTGGAGTGAGCAAGCGCGCGGCATCAGTGAGCGATTTGACCTTCGTGCTGCCTGATGCGTGTTGCTTCGCCTATCGGCCACTTTTTACAACTTTAACGTTTTGGTGACTGAGGCTGCGCTATAAGGCCATCATGGGTTTCGCTAATGATCAGTGAAGGGGGCCTCAAATAAGATTACATTTATTGACGACGACTGACAGCCGCCGACGACCGGCCGCAGTGATTTTCAAAATTTCCGTCATTCAAAATTTCCACTCATTCGGCGAGAGCGGAAATTTGGAAAAGTGGTTGAAAAATCATATGAATGACGTCAGAAAGATGAACGTTGTCTCCAACGCACTTGCATAAAACGCTGAAACTTCTAATAGTGAAGTTGACTGGGCCAAGACAAGCATCATCGGCTAAGAAAGAAAAAGAGACAAGCATCATCGCCTAACAAAGAAACTGGGCCTAAATTTAAAAAAAAAAAACCTACGCTAAAATTGTTGGTAGGAGAAAATTTCAGTCAATCGTGATGCTGGACATATTACTAGCGAAGGCGGTTGGCCAATGGCAGAAAGTACTTACGAAAGAAAAACTGTGAATTCGGCCCCAGGTGTTCCCGTCAGTATCTGGAATCGCTTCTTATCCAGACTACGAAAAACAAAAACGCTAAACAGACAGGAATGATGGCAATCGTCCTGCTGCGTACACTAGGTGCCTCAGTCACGAACTAATACGCACATAAGTTCGCCTCGTCGAGCCACTTTTTTGTGAACAAGGCTTCCGTACGGAAGCCGAAACGTCTTAAGTTTCTAAACCTTTTAATTTTTTGGTCGGCATTTCTCTGTTTTCCTTTTCATTATGCGTCTTCCCGACCAGACGAATTATCGTCGAACTATCGATTTCATTCTACGTGTTAGTTGGTGTTCCTCTATACGAGTGGCCAATAGCCGCTATGGGGGCTTGGCCGAAAATCGGGTGTTACCTGCCATAAATCGGGCCACGCGATGAGTGCCGTCGAAGGCTGAGCTTCGTCGAAGTCTGGCGCGTCATCTGCTGCACAGTGGTTGACAGCTGCTACATAACATTATGAGAACCGTCGCACGACGTAGGAGGTGCACTAGGCATCTTGCGCCAAGAAGCGATTGCTCTGATCGTCACGGTGGCAGATTAGGAAATGCTGTGACGGTCGGTGCTTTCCAGACGTAGGGAAATTTCATACTTGGCCACCACAGGACACATTAGTAAGGACACATGAGTACATCAAGACAACGAGCTGCTCAATTTCTCTATGTATAAGCGACCTTTTACTTTTAGGGGCGAAGCACCTTAGGGCCGAGCCTTGTTCCTCCCTCGTCGTCGCCCGTCGTCCGTAGCTCTGGTTTATATGGAGACCGCTAGGAGCGCTGCGGTGCACAAGGGCGTAGGGTGCCTCGATGCCAGCGCCGCCGTTCAGGGTGGTGCCATCCTTTGACCGCACCTGCGCCGCCGCTTTCTCGCTGCGACGCCATCTTGAGTCACAGCGAGCGGTTCCGAGTGCTTGGTGCCGGTGCTTAGTTCGAGACACAGTGCGCGCGGATGCTTCGCTGACGCTTCTACTTGCTGGACAGTGTGCAGCCGCATGAATGCCAAGCTTGTCAAGTGCATCGAGTCGACATGACGGGCTGTTGTGTTCCCAAGTGCACCGGATCGACGCGTAAAGGGCTTCGTTGTTTACGCTTCCCCCGGGACCCAGAGCGAAGGAAGAGATGGGAAGCCCAAGTCAAGCGGTATCACTGGAAGGCAACGGATAGCTCCTACATTTGCGAGGTAAGTGTCGAGAAAGTTTAGACTATCGCATCGTGTTTTTCATAAATAAGAAAGTATTCTCTGATCCTCGCTCACGCACCTACGTTCGCTCACGAACTAAGCACTGCACCGATGCTGAGTAGCCTATGGTTTGCGAGCGCGCGTCGCATAGGCTTTTGCCGTTTTGATCAGCGCAGTCTATGCGAGTAGTACCCTTATTTTAAGAACTGACGAAAATGCTTCGCCGCGAAATAGCCTTACATTAGCTACAAATCGTCATGTAAACCACCTATCCTACTTTTTCACGGGAAGCACACATCGTGTGTCTCTTGTTTCTTTTTTTCCCCCTCAGTTTCTCTTTTCGCTACTGGTTATTTGGGACTAAAGAACGCAGTGCTTCTTGTGGGGAGAGCGGCTGTTGTGTACGTGGCAAGCGAAGCATTGTGATTTTCTCTATTCTCAGCAGATATCTTGCGGATCTCAGGTTGTTACGTTATATAGCTGATTTTTTAGACCAATATATTTGTAGCGTGGTGCTCGTAAGCCGATGGTCATTCGTGCTCATTCCCGATCGTAGTGGGTACTGTGACGGTCTTTAAATGCCTGTGCACAGTATGCCCAGGTGTAGTAGAGTTAAGGGGCATCATGGGACCAAAATGTTTCGGCGCTTTCTAGCATGGTGTCTGTTGTAGCCTGTGCATTTCTTCGAAACGTGTGAAGCGAGGTAATACAGCATTACTTCTGCGAAAATTTATTTTTAAGCACTGTAATGGGTTCTCTAGCTGTATTTACAGGGCAACGTTTCATATCAATAATCACTTTTGTTGTTTTACTTGTACCTAGAAACACTTTGAAGAGGACCAGTACGAGGGAAATTGACAGGATGGGCGCCGTCTGTTAAAGTCAACAGCCTTACATCATCATGGACTATATTTTCGAAGTGAAAAACATTGCTAATCTGTATTTGACTGTCTTAGTTTCATTTACGGTTTTTGTACGCGATATGTATGCAGTGTTGTTTATTCTTTCAATGTAGTTATCAGTGTTCTAATGGTTATTTATAAAATGCTCTGTACTCGCCATCGATGTGTTTGGCTGATGCGACGTATTCGATGGTAGCTGATGTATTCTGGCTGGGTATCTTGATTAATATTCCCCGCGGTTGCGTTTTCTTGTTTGCATTCTTGTTTTCGATTTATATTGTGTGTAATAAGGTTGATGTACTCACTTGAACCCCCCCCCCCATGTAATGATTAAATTAAAAAAAAACTCTCACTATCCCGAATTGTGTGTCGAGCCTACCTTGCGAATTTTTTTTATCTCGTCTTTCAACATAACCTTCAGGCGCCACACAGTACATATAATTTTTCATGTACATATCTCCTTCATGACTGATTGTACTAGACATTATAAGTAAATGTATTTTGTGCATCGTTTGGTTTCTTGTGTGTACTACGCAAGATTGACACAGACAAGTTACGTTACCTGTTTCTCTACAGCACTATCTAAATCTTATTTTCTCATCGCAGTTATTTTTACACCAGCTTAATCCTGTCAGCACACAGTTTTGTGGGCAAAAAAAAGCAAAATTGCGCGTAGATATCGTCAAATAATTGCAACGAACGCGAAGAGCACGCGCAACGCAAGGGAAACTAACCGCCGTGCGCGAGTGGCTAGCTACGGTAAAGGAGGCGTGACGTGTAAACCAAATACAACAGCGAAAAAGAAAAACTTCCACACACAGGGGGTCGCAAACCTTATATACCAAGCATCGAAGCGCAAAAAAAATAGTGCGTATTTCAAACATACACACGGCATGTTAAATGTAAATTGAATGAGGCAACTTGGGACATGTTCCCGGCGCCATACATTTACGTCTTGGACCTTCGACGAGTTAACGGCTATTGGTTATAAAGATGTGCAGATGCGATACCGATAAAAAAAGTTGCTCGCAGTTTCACCTGAAAGGCGAAGCATCAATTGCGATAGCAAACTTGTAGAGAGCTATACGGAGTAATGATAGTAGCTTTATCAGCTGTATAAACTTGGACATGCAGCAGCACCGGCAACACGCAGAACTGTTGTCGACGCCGTCGGCGTTTTGCCCGCGTTCGCACAAAATGCGTGCGGCGTTGGTGACTGTTGCCGGAGCCTCGGATATAAATAGGCACTTGGTGCCGCAGCTAAACGTCGCCTCCTAAGGTCCCTGTATTTTTCATAGAGGGACCTTAACCGGCGACAGTCACCAACGATCGCCTCCCTTTCCTCCCCCTCCCCCCACGGTCTTTCGCTCGTCGGAAGAAGACGCGTTTGCTTACATATATGGTGATTGTAAAGGAGGAAAGAGACGCCTACTTCTGCGGCCCTTAAGGGAGCATGGCGCAGAACGCGCGTTTGTTCTCCGCCGTAGGTTCACTCCCCGTGAAAGCACGCGTCCCTCGCGCCCTTTCACTCGCACATACAGCGTTCGGCGGCGCGCGGCGACGATTCCATCTCCATTGACGTCATACGGAACCTCACGGCGACGGCGACGCCGACGGCAGAAATCTGCTTTGGAGTGTCCATATAATTGCTATCGCAATAAAATCCTCATCAAGGCAAAGCACTTGGAAGTGCGCCGCGAGTAACACTATTTATGAACGCAAGCGTAGCTGTCTCTCAGCTCGTGTGACTCAATATGGCGGCACCAGCGGGGTTGTCTCCACCCTGGACGGCGGCGCTGGGCATCGAGGCACCCTACAAGGGCGTTCGTTCCCGACGCGCGCTCTCTTTCTCTCTTCAACCATGGATGATAACGGTCGCTTCTGATAACGGCGCGCCCGCTATGATGAAAAGGCGACAGTGGCGGCTCAACTGCAAGCGGAGTCGAGGGCTCGCAAAGCTGCTGCAGCACGGCAACGCAGACAACAAGCGGACCCGGAGTCTAGGGCGCGGGAAGCTGCAGCAAAACGGCAACGCCGGCAAGCGGACCCGGAGCTGCGGGCTCGCGAAGCTCGCGCTTGAACTGAGCATCGGCGCCAACAACCTCAGGTATACAGAACGCTTCCGGTGTTTTGCCGCCGCTTCCCGCGCTCTCGCCGCCTATGGGTCCGCTTGCCGGCGTCGGGGGATTCACGGTTAACCGAATGATCCCCCGGTGCTTCGCCCACTCATCATCATTCACTTCGTGGATATGCGGTGATTTTTTTTTTTGCAGGGAACCAAAATATTCCTTATATTCGTGTTTTCGCATGCTAAGATTGAAAGACAAAAACAAAAGTTACTCTGCCAGCTTGGATAGGAATGTAGGCATCACCATAGAGAAATTCATTATTTCAAACCGATTTCATTGTTAAGCATATTATTCAATTTATATTTACCTTATTGCCTCTTGAACAATTATACTTTTTATATATTTATTGCGCACTGAATCGTTTTAGAATGTATTCCCTTTAATATATTCACCAAGATTATACGTTTGCTAAATTTATCCACTTAGCGCATATATAATATCTGCCCGACTCTTGGCCGATCCCCGTGAGTGGGTATGCGCCAAAGATGATAAGGTCATCATCATCATTTCTACAGCGACCGAAAAGAAGCGTGCAAGTTTTGCTACTATATCTTTTGTTTCATTCTACCTCTGGTACATGGATTTTGAGTGTGCCATCCTTTAGAAAAGCATTGCTGGTATTCACGGCATGTACGCCTAGGTTTGCTTCTCGTGTGGCTTCAGTGACTACTAAATGTCATGTAAAAGATCATTTTCAGCACAGAATTTTAGACCATAGCGAGACTGCCTGCGAGCGAAGACGGCAAGACGCGGAGATTCCCATCATGTGAGCTATGTGACCGCGCCTTTACTGTCTCCGGAATGTGTACGCTTATTATAATAATCATAATAACGGTTTATTTCCATACGGACACTGACAGCACCTGAAAAAAGCACAATGGAGAAAAAAATGGTAAACTCGGCGGTAATGCAGTCCCACTAAAAATGAAATCTGGGGAAGTGTGGAGCAGTGATTCAAGTTTAAGTTTCAAGTTTATTCATCAACGATGTCAGTTTTACAGAGAAGTGCATACATAATTAGTATATACACAGGGAGTCCCAAAGTTAAAAACTGAGTCCCAAAGTTCAAAATTCGCCGGCGTTTCCTTGGTGTTTTTCTTGTGTTTATATTGTTTTATCCTGCATTTATCTTGTGTTTCGCTATTCTTTTCACCATGTTGGGATTAGCTTGCCTGCGCTGGCGAGCAACTTCAGCTTCTCGGGCGCGCACCGCTTCATCAGCCCTACGTCGGCGCTGTCTTTCATGGGTGAGGGCCCGCTGTCACTCCAAGCGTGCTTGCTGCTTGGCATCCATGGCGGGAAAGAGCGTCCCGGAGCGCGGGAACGGCTCTCTTTCAGCGCGCCCTAGAGGAATCTTTCCACTTGTGACGCTGTGGCGCCCTCTCTTGAGTGGTTTCGGCATCAGCTTGCCGTTTTTGATCGAGTTTTCATTAATTTCTGTTAATGAATGCGTTAATTCATGATGTTTTCTTTATTTTCTATTATTTTATACTTATTTAGTTCAAGTTTATTCATTTTAGGGGTATTTTATGGGAATTTTATGTCTTATGTAGACCTTGTGTTGTGCGTGACACCCACCGACGAGGGACGACATCCCTGGCCCCTAAAGTGCTCCGCGCTTAAAACAGAAATTCCCTGGTATTTCAGTGCGCATAACCGCAAGCACATTTTACGCAGATTACTTCCGGAGACTGGCTTATCAAACATGGTGACGTGTCTACGTGTGTGAATGTCTTGCTTTTATTCGAAAGGACTGCGTTCGGGGAATACGGCATCAATACCCGCTAGTCATAACTGGAAACCGTGCTCTCGGAAGTGTTAAGTAATTCGTTTATTTTTAAAGTTGCACAACGGTTGTAACGCTCCCACAAAAACGCACGTTTTGTCAAAGGTATACATACCCAGTCAGTGATAGAAGAGCTTGATGAACAGTATCAGGCTGATTGAAAAACGAATAGCTCGAATATAACTACGTTTAAAGTAATTCCTCAGGCTGAAGGAGTGCGTACGAGTGACAAAAGCCAATTTTCTGCTTAATGTTTTTTTTCAATTACATAATATGTGATTTATTATTAGATAATTTATAACATTTACGTCTTTCCCACTAGCCAAGAATCACGGACACAGATTTCCTTGCTGTGCCATTTCTACTTTGATCATTGCTTGAGACTGAGTGACACAATAAACAAGACCTAAATCAGAAATCGGGGCAATAGGAAAGAAAAAAGAAGGAAACAGGCACACCAGGAAGGCCTAATGAATTCTTTTATTCTCACGATAGCAAGCTAAATTCAACACCTTTATACATAGTAGCGCAGAATATTTATGCGCTTCAGATGGTCACCGGAACAATAACGTACAAGAAAATTTTCTTCACCAATACAATGTGCAAACACAAATGAAGTCCCAAGTTTCAAGTACGATGATGACAAAGTATGAATATCGTTGATGAATAATATTTATCATGTGAAGTATGATGCATGCGGTATCACATTCAAGTCAGCGAGCGCTGCACGGTACGACAAGATGTTAAACCACATAGCGACATAAGATAAAATAAAACTATTACTGCTCTCTGTTGTGGCAGTATTTAAGAATGTACAACCATAAAAATCAATGATTAAGTTTTTTTACAAGCACATGACAGAAAGGCCACGTTTATAAAAAAAGTTCAGTTGGTGTTTTGGTAAGAGCTTGAGATCACAAGAAAATACACTCGCAACACGCACACACACACACAAAGGACCCCCTTTGTCGCACGAGTGGTTTGTGATAAGGCGGGTTCTTTTTCGGGTGTTTGTGCGCGTAAGCAAGTGTGTTTCTTTGCGCTCTAAAGCTGCTACCAAGATGAATTACCAGCTGACCCAGCGACATGTTCTTCAGTTGGCATAGCCAGTTACTGCGGAATTTGCTCACAGCATATAGCGAGATCGAAGTACTTATAGTATTGACTTAAATAAGCGATATGGGCTTACGGTCTAATGTTGAAGAGCACTTAGCGTTTTATTGTTGCTGGAATGAACAAAGCGGCTGATGTTCATGCCTCTTGATTATGCATAGACTTAGAAGGAAAACATTATATCAAGGAGCAGGCAGAGAAATACCGAATTTTTTATGTGTTACTGATCCAGCAATGTCACATTTGCTTTTTCGATACTGGTGAAAAAAGAAAAAAAATTTCAAGTGGGAAAATGTTAGCGGTATTAAGCCGAGGTTCAGTAACCAAGAACTTGCGATGCATATTTTAGACGTTAGTGTACATTCGAATAAAAAGGATCGTGTATTCGGTATAATGGAGCCAACTAGCTGCGCCGTAGCACTAATTTCATGATGTCTGCTTATTTTCGCCCACACCATATAAGGAATACAAGTAGTGGAGCAAAATATGCAATTTCTCCTTTGGCGCTTAGAAACTAAGAAATCATGAATGCACTGAACCGCTACCAAAGTTACAATTATAGAAATCGCGCTAGGTTACGCTCTTGTGGCCCGCATCGAAACGAGGCAGAGCGTCCGGGAGCACATATCTGCATTGCCGAGCTGTCAAGGAACACTTGTGACCATTTGCCATTTGCCCAACACGAGACCATTTGAACAATTTATAAGGACGCATGAACGACGCCGATAATTTAGCTTTGACAATATAACGATCTCTTGATTTCAACAGAGGAAAAACAAACAACGAGCACAGGAGGCGTAATGATTATAACATGTGAGGGATATACAATGTGAACGCCTGTGCGTTATAGAGCACTCTACATATCACCACCTTCCACCAGCACCAGCCGATAAGTACAAACAAACAAAACATACTTTGGCAGTTAATAACGCTTATTTTGACGCCTATGCTTAGAAAAATAGTTCTACCGAGTATTCTCATATATTCTCGAAATTTCAGAATATAGCTGTACAAATTGAGTTTTCACAGGTTGGAGGCATCGCGTGAAGAAGGTCACTCATAGAACAAAAAATGTAGACAGGGAACATGAAGCCTGAGCACAGGGAGCTCTATTTTGCTTCACAAACAAGTTCCTCTTACGTTGTCACGCTGATTTTGCTGCTAAAGATAGATGGGGAAAGTCACAAACTTGACTGATGTAGTGTTTGAGCATTCGAAAGAGAATAATTATTTCACCTAATTGAAGTACGTGCTCAGGCTACAAAAGACTATCACTGAGAACACTTTGTCAGGAAGCGGCCATCTTCTGGCGAATGCCTCAGAGATCGTTGTTGATTTGTACACATTTTCAATAAAAACATTGCCCATCCGATTGCATAAATATAACGGACATTAAAATACTGATGAGAACAAAAATAAAAAAAATTGTGTAAATAAGAAATTTGTATATACATGTCATATTCCACTACGATCACCATGTTTCTTTGTGTCAATAAAGAAACGAGTGATAGTTTGGTCATCTGATAACTCTGCGTCGTCCGGACAGGACGGCTGCAAAAAAAAAAAGAATGGCAGTGCGCGACAGACTTCGTGTAAACTCTAGGGTATCTTATAGGTATCGTCTATACGCTGTACGCAAGAGCATGTGCGCCTGCAAAGCCCTCTTTGCTTAACTTTTCTATAATGAACTGTCTCTGTCGAGCACTACGTGTAGTGTCCTTAGGACAGCGTATTTCTCCCTTTATATCGTAGAGAACAAACATTGAGCATGTTTTTTTACGGATAGTGCACTGCATCAAAACAAATAATAACAATAATAAAAAGATAGAGCAGAGCTTTACGAAGGGTTTTCATTGCAAATTGAATCAAGCAGCTCCTTTCTTCTTCGATGTAGTGCAACTCTTTTTCGTGGTGGCCTTTTCGACGCATCGCCTATACTTAGTGTGGAAGCTTGTCTTAGACGCAGGGATATTGCACATTGTAGTTATCGTGCCAATATATTCTCTCTAGGAACAGTGTAAAATATTTGCTTGGAACGCAGTTCGAGAGACCGAATGGATTGTAGATCTCCATGGCGTAATTGTGGTCAAGAAGTTACAACGCTACGATAGTGACTCTATTAGATACGATAGTTAAATGCACTTGTCTATGCTGTTCTATTGCCGCAGTATAAAATATAGACGTTCTGAAGCAGTGTTCTAGGTGCGATGCCAGTCTAGCTCAACAAAGGATCGTACAGGTTACAGCGAAGCTCTAGTTAGTTACCACGGCAGTTTTAGATTATGTGGCAGCAGGGACGATCCTGTACAGGTTCTTTCATAGCGAGAAGCACTACACAAATATATCAATCAAGAAAGGATGCTTTCAGTCGATGAACACCTGTGGTGCCTTGAAACCAGTGAAGACGAGCTTGCGTGGCTTGTCTTGTCTGGAGAGTCCATGTTTTCCGTTAACCTGAAATGAACAAAAATAAACCGATATATACAAAATACAACGTATCCTACCAAGTTGGCAAATAAGATGACTTTTTTTTTTCTGATGCGAGTCAGGTTCTGGCACGAAATATATCTTGACCTTGTGCCATAAGACATTATCAACTGTATTAATATATCTGGATCGTATTGCAATTTTTGCACAATACTGCATTTCTGATTATGTATAGATAGCCCGTGGTCCGAACAATAACTTTTGTTGGCTAATAGTTGGACTTCCTTCTGACCTAAATGGCATTTTCGCTCACTTCAATATTGCTGCTTTTTCGAACATAAAAATGAAGGGGCACTAAGCGATATGTTGGGAGATAGTATAAATTCAAAGCCTCTAATGACTCGTAGAATTTGAAACATGAGTTTACCTTCGCAACATAGTTACATGGATAGACGAATAGACGTGGAAATAATTAGTCTACATATATTTCCTCATCTGCAGTCGGATTCTGACATTTAGGTAAAATGTGTCGACGCAGTTTCTAGATCTCTGGGACCAAACATAGCGTTGAGAAAGAAGAAAATGTTATTTGTCGAAATATTTTAGTGGAGCACTCAACTCGGTGCAGTAAGGAATGTTGTAACATTGTGTTTCAACTGTTACATTTTTTTGCCCCGAAGGTCCAAAATAACAGCTTTTACTTACGGTAGTCAGCGGGGGTCAATACGGAGTCCTCCCCGTTATTTCAGAGCGCCCGAGGACATCGTCACATCTTCCTTTGAAGGAACAGCCCTTATCTTTCTGTCTGTGCGAATCTGGAAAATATAAAGGGAAATACGACTCATTAGTAACTGTTATTGTTACTATTGTTGATGCTACTATTTATCACTGTTTATAATGATGTTGAAACAGCTTTGACGATTGCTCTGTGGATGCTAGACATGTCAAAATATGGGCAGTCAAGAGGAGCTTTTAGTGGACGGACATCATAAACTTAAAAAAAAGATACGGACCCTGACAGAAAGTCACAAATATGTTTCATATCATTGGCCGTTTACCTTTATGTATGTCTACATGCACATATCTTTTCGTCCATCAGTTCTGGTCTAAGCAATTAACTGTGATGTCTAATCCTATCCACATAAAAAAGAACCGCATAGAATGCTCCGGCTGCATCGTACTGAAAAATGAATTCCAGGAACTCAAGAATTTTGATTAAACCTATGGGGGTCTTCCGCGTAAAGCGATATTTTTATTAATCATCATCATCGTCATCATCATCACCATCATCAGCCTATATTTTATGTCCACTACAGGACGAAGGCCTCTCCCTGCGATCTCCAATTGCCCCTGTCTTGCGCTAGCGTATTCCAACTTGCGCCTGCAAATTTCCTAACTTCATAATCCCATCTGGTTTTCTGCCGACCTAGACTGCGCTTCCCTTCTCTTGGTATCCATTCTGTAACCCTAATGGTCCACCGGTTATCCATCCTACGCATTACATGGCCTGGCCAGCTCCATTTCTTCCGCTTAATGTCAACTAGAATATCGGCTATCCCCGTTTATTCTCTGATCCACACCGCTCTCTTCCTGTCTCTTAACGTTAGTCCTAAGATTTTTCGTTCCATCGCTCTTTGTGCGGTCCTTAACTTGTTCTCGAGCTTCTTTGTTAACCTCCAAGTTTCTGCCCCATATGTTAGTACCGGTAGAATGCAATGATTGTACACTTTTCTCTTCAACGACAGTGGTAAGCTCCCAGTCATGATTTGGTAATGCCTGCCGTATGCACTCCAACCCAATTTTATTCTTCTGTAAATTTCTTTCTCGTGATCAGGGTCCCCTGTGAGTAATTGACCTGAGATAAACGTACTCCTTTACAGACACTAGAGGCTGACTGGCGATCCTGAATTCTTGTTCTTGGCGATCCTGATTTCTTGGCGATCCTGAATTTTCATTAATATTTTCTTCTAATCTCAACACCAGTTGGAAGGGGGAAAGCAGCTAATCAAAAAGCGCTTGTGGAAAAGAGGCCGAACGAGAATTCTTGTCTGGTACTGTGCTTGCATACATCGATGAAACACTAAAGCGATCACTGTTTATTGAGCGGTTAATTATGAGGAGCGACGAATAAATCCAGCAGGCGAGTGCGCTTGTGCTACTCTCATGCGTATCTGCTGTTAGCATAAACCTATCTTATTTATAATTCTGTCACCTCAGATATAAGACAGCGCGCTTTCGGGTGTGGCGTGAACGCATGTTGCCTTGTTTGTAATTGTGCGGAAAACCCATAAGACAGACATGTGTGCAATGAATAAGACAAAACATATTTATTTATTTTTTACTATTCACGCAGCCAGAGACATTGCAGTTTTGACCATTATCATTACACTTGATGACTGCAGTTTTGGTCATCATCACTGTTAAAAGAAACAATGATCCTTGTTATGAGGATGAAACTAATGGGCCATGGCCGTGTTACGGGACCGGCTACTAATTTCACTACAGGCTGACAGCTAATCAGCGCAACACGGGAAGTCAGCAGCCTTCGGCATTCGCGGCCCGTCTCTCTTCCTTGTACTAAGTAAAGCACAATGCTTCTCATTTTTATTTGTCTGCCAAGAACCGGTGCATTCAGCATGACATGGCCGATGAAGAGCGTGCGCGAATATTTTTCAACGTAATAGTACATACATTCGAGTGACTATGGGCATGATTGGCTGCGCGAAAAAGACACAACCACACAAACACATTTAGGGGACCTGCACTTGTCCTCCTTGTATATATTTTTCGCGCAGTAATCACGCCAACAGAAATGCGCCAATTAGCCCGCCAAGGTCTTCCTGTTGGTTAATGTCCCTCGAGAATGCAAGCAGCCAGTGCACTTGGGCTTCAAATCTGAAAACTGTATTTGGAGCTATCCGTCATTTCAACAATGCAACATGTGATAACAATTCTGTGGCGCATCCAACATCAATCCGAGTATACCAGTATAACGCTGATGTCCCAGCGTTGCTGTGACAGTTACAGCCCCCCGCAGCAGCCTCTTGTGCGCGCTTCGAGTCTCATCCCCGACGCCCGTAGCTACCCCTCGGTTTCTCACGGCCTTCGCGAGAGCATGCTCGCTCGCGCAGCTGATCGCTGCAATCAGCCGGCAGTGCTGAAGCCTCGCGGGACGCAGCTGAGCGGCAAATCCAGGGCGCCCGTTGGTTGGTGGGGTCCGCCCGGGCTCACGAGGGACCGGTTGGCGGGGCGACGGCGGCGGCCCATCATTAGGGAGGGCGGCAGAGTGGGGCCCCCTTCAGGCCGGGGACACGCTGGCAACGGTCGCCTCCCCCCCTCCCCCCACCCAACCTTCCTTCTCGCCCCCCACCGCAACCCATCTCTCTCGACGTGCAAACCTGTCCCCCTCTTCATCGTACCCTCGCCTCAGCAGCCGCAGAGAAGCACACGACGACGCCTCGTCAGCCAGCGACGACGCGAGCACGAGAGACGTCGCACCTGTGCCCTGGCTTCGTCCTCTTCTGCCATCCCTCTCCCGTCCTCTCACCCCCCCCCTCCCCCCTCCGTGCCGCAACCTTTTGCTAGCGTGCTGCTTCGATTCTGGTTTTCGTATTTGCCACGCCCGGCTGTTGCTGCAGTAGCGGCGGGGAGCTGCTGCACTAACTCAACACCGCCCTCCCGTCCAGTCTTTCCCGAGTAGCGAGCAACCACGCTTGTTCTACACTCGGCGAAGCCATGTGGCCGTCACGTGTACCAGCGAAACAACTCCCCCTCGCGGGCACCTGCCACGCGATGGTGTGGTGACTCTCGTCGGGATACCCCTCGGCTGGGCCGATGGTGTACGACTCCCGCCTCCCTGATGCGCGCTGCGCCGGTGCGACAAGTTGCCGAAAGATACGAGCTCTGGCTAACTGAGATCAAGATGTCCGTGCGAAACCCTCGCGCGCGTGTGTGTGGTTCCAGACGAGAAATGCTTCTGCGGGGAAAAAAAATTATCACAGTTTCGCCATATGGGCGATGCAATGAATGCGATAGCAACCTGTTAGAACAATATGCGAAGTATAAGACTCGTAGCTGTAGTGGCAGTATGAATTGAAGTAAACGTACGCTAAGTAACAACGAGCTGTTGTGCAGGGGTCCTCTGTTTTAATCCTGCAATTGGACAATTTTATTTATGTTTGTTGATTGAAGCTAACGCATTTCTTAGCGGCATTGCCCCCACTTTTCTGTATCGGGTATGTATGAAACCTTTTTCCTGGGCCGATCCCGGAGGTCGTGCACAGCCGCGCCAATAAAATTACATCATTTCCATTGTTAAGCTCTGTTATTGTGTCGCACTTTTAATATTTATGTTTGAGAAGATTTACGATAAAATGCATGCGCTTTCGGTGTTGTGTTATGACATTCGTTGGTGGGCTGCGATTCTCAAAGGCCCGAGGAATAATTTTGTCAGGATTATAAGACCTGGTATGAGCAACTTTAGTGATTTAATGGTGTGGCAATATAACCCACCGCATGTCATATAGCACGGCTTGGTATATAGCATACATATACCTAAATATATACGGAACCTCACAGCGACGCCGACTGCGACAACGACGAGAAACATTCGCTTGGAGTGTCCATATAATTGTTATTGCAATTTAAAAAAAAAAAAGAAAAAGCTGCACATGTCCATTACGGTTCGTATATACCCATAGCGGGCTTCGCAAAACTGCTCCCGGTCTACTTACAGGTGGACGTAAATGAAAGGCGTCGCTGGCACGCACTTTCTCCTCTGCATAGGCTCCATGGCCACCACGAAATAAAATTGCGGACTGCCCTAAGCGAACCTAAAGATGTCACCGCAGTAGCTCTCGATCGTGTTGCGTCACTCGTGATACCTGACTTGGTACGTACGCATTGCGGTAAATATTAAAAATCAATGCTTCAGCAGATCATAAACAGCGATATTAAAGTGAAGAAAATTATTTATGGCGCGCATGTGAAAATCTACAGGAAAGAAGTTCAGGAAGCACATTTGAGGCACGCATCAAATGCATTGTACTGCGCACGATTACTTTGCCGAGAATACGGAACATTGGTGCCGGTGCTTGTTTCAATGCATAAGCCATCACAGATTGTAATTCGCAATGTATTTTGTATTGCATATGCTTAAATAAAGTTCTGGAAAGAAAAACAAAAAATAAAACGATTTACCGCTCGAATCAAGTTTGCAATGCTCCTGCATTCTGGAAATCTTATGGTTTCATTCGCGCTCAAAATTATACCAGTGCGGTGTTGCGTGAGTTATCCAACTATTATAATTTCTCACAATAATTATATCCGTCATGCAGGGTGACCGATACTGCAGGTATTAGCCGAATTACGGCACGCAAGCCAACTAGCAGGCACGCAAAATAACTTTAATCAAGTGAAGGAAAAAAAGAACAATCACCACTGCGAATCTACACAAGCAGAAAGCAAATCCATAACGTAATCCCAGTGAGCGTTGACAGGCTATCACTGCGCGATGACGCACAGTTTTTTTTGTAAGCTCCTAAAGCACCGCAAATTAGTCCCCCGCCTGAAGTTCGCAAAGAATGCCTCGCATTAAAGATATCCGTTATTCCTCGCGCGGGACAATGGTGCGGTGGCTGGCCGTTTCGTGAGGCGAATATTTATCGGAATAGGTGCATCAGAACGCGCGTTGCAAGACGCACGCTCTCAGCTCTTGTAATAGGTGCCCGTAAGCGCGCGCAAGCCTACCACCACCACTACAGAGCTAGCCTCTCGAGCGCACGCCAGCAGCAGCAGGTGTCCCCGCTTCTGCAAACGCAGCGACTTCGTCCCGCGAACTGGTTGCCGCTGCGGCCCCCGGGCACGCGAGGAGGAGAAGGAAGAGGAGTAGGGGGGGGCGAGGAGGAGGAGGGCAAGGCCGTGTTTTGTACACAGGCACAGCAGCAGCAGCAGCAGCCAGCCGCCAACCGGTCGGTGCACCCGGCTTTCCCCGGGCGTCCCCGGGGACGCGTCATGCTCACGTCACTGCCACTCGGCACAGCAGCCTTATAACCCCCCACCCCCTTGCGCCCCCCTCCGCTATCAGTACCCCCCCCCCCACGTCCCCCCCCCCCCCCACACACACACACCCTTCACGCAGGCACTGATCGCTCCCTCCGTCTTCTCTTGCAAGCAGCACGCGACGGGAACGCGCCTGCCTGGATAAGATCGCTCGGCTGCTGGGCTGGCCTGCAATGTGCGGTAGCTTCGTGCACCCCCCCGCCTCCCCCCTCACCCCCCCATTTCCCCCCGTTCCTCCCCCACCCGAAAGCAAGACGCACGCCTACCCCCCTCGGCCCCCCTCTGCCCGGTTGGTGGGGGCTGCCCTCTCTCCTGGTTCCTTCGATTCCACGCGCCCTTGAAGACCGGCACGCTCCGTTTCTCCTTTGAGCGAGTGTGTCTGAGAGAGAGAGGGAGAGCGGTGGAGCGAGGAGTCGGGTGAGCATAGCGTTACATTCGCCTGCACTGCTACAGGCAAGATCGAGGGGGGAAAGGACGCATCGGGTTATGATTATCAAGAGCATGTGCAGTACGCCACGAAGTATACATAGTCGGAACAGACTTAACCACGGCGTTTGGCAGCGCACTCCCCGAGACCCAACAGCCGTGGTGATGATGTTGGTTTTCGCTCAAAGCGGGGTCGGTCTGTCACGTCTGGTGCCTGGCTGATCTTTTTTTCAGGGTCGCGAAAATGTGTCTACTCGTTTCCATCAGCTCGGTCTCTCGCGGTAATGAAGAAATGCGCGAGGCGTCCCTTGCCTTGAGCACTATCCGATGTCATTCCGGGAACGCTAGTTCTTGTGCACACGCGATGGAACACTCTTCTGCTCATGTTGCCGAGCGAGCTCTTTCTGTCTGCAATGAAACGCTGAGAGGACTATAGATGGACTCCGTGTCGCTAGCTTCGTCGCACCCTATGGAACATGGAGAAACAGTGCGCTGAACTGTTACGATACCGCATGGACATTCTGAAATCCATTTATGATCCGTAGAACTCCAGCATTTCCGGCCGTATTTATAACAAATGAAAGAAAGCCATTGTGAAGAACGTGTGCACGACGCCTGTTTTAAATGAGATCGAAGTGCATATGGCGAATTAGTTTTCCTATAATCTCCACAGGGCATTGTGAGCTGCCAGCCACAGCCATGTTTCTTCCTGCCGCCACTACCATATACTGTAAGTGGTTAGCTTCTGTGTTGCACGTGTTGATTACTTGCATCAAAGTTAACGATGAGCGCAAGCATACCTTATCAATCACTATATTAATTATCGCGTTTTTACTCCGCAATCGTTACATATTGGAAATGAAAGGAGAAACATAACCGTCGAACAATTTACGGATAGTCATGTCTAAATGTAGTTTGCAGGAGCATCAATTTAGACCGTTCGGAAAACTTTCATGCTGGCTCTTCCGCGATACACAGTTTTCTAATATATGGAGTCGAGCACATTAATCAATGGTGACTATTTACTGCTGGTGCGCTGTTACTGTACTCGCGGTTGAGATGTGTTAGTAAGGGTTCCACGAAAGCAAGGAAGACGCACTAGCTGCGCCTTAACAAGCAGTATATCAATGTGTCAGTGATCATATTTTGGGCAACATGTATTACGTGCCAGCTGGGCGCTTTTCTGAAGGATCTATTGCAAGCAGTGCTGCAAAATGTCTTCCAAGCACTGCCCACATCATTTACCTTCATCTATTTCATCTGCATGCGACATTAGAAAGCATTCGTTGCCGCAGAAATGAGTCTATTTCATTTTATGCACTTTGCGTTTTTTTTTTCACCGCGTGAGACAGGATACGACACTACGAAATACCTTTGCCATGCATTTCTGGTTATAAAGGTAAAAAAAAAAGCATACTTTCGCAGCAGACAACACACATTGAAGACGAGTGCTCAGATAGGTGGGCAGTTTAATATTATCGTGGAAGAGCAGCCACGCCAGAAGAAAATAAACGCTAAGAAAAAGTATGTTTGCACGTCCGTGTGGGTGTTTGTTTTATTCGTGCTCGTTCGTTCCTGCCTCCATTTCTTTCTCAATTTGGCGCTCTTCGCAGTATACCTACGAGATTGCCGAGATCTCTCTCAGGCCTCAACACAAAGGCGTGCCACATTCGGTACACTGCTTCCGCTTGCGCGCACATAGGGTATACTTCGTAAATTGAGGGTCTTTCCGCGCACTTTGCAGGCACTCCCGAGCCTACGAGCGCCGTTTGGCAGGAGCGCGAACCCGACAAGGAATCGGCCCCACAAACGACGCCCCGGGGACAAGATGCAAGCGCACGCCCCAGCGAGGAATCCAAGGCGCACCCCGACCGTGGGGCCCATGGCGCACGCCTGCGTCGTCGTCGGCATGGCGTCTTCCGCGAACGGGTCCGCGATTCATATTCGCGGAACGCGACGGTCGGCAGCTGCATTTCCCGTGGGCGTGCACTCAGCCTCTGTTCCACGGCGGCATGGGCAGGCCGAGGTTATGTATACTATAGGGGGCACGCCTCGCTCGTTTCTTTGCGGCCAGTGCGCGCGTTGCAACAGAGCATGCGCCGCATCAACCGGGAAGTCACGATCGTACCGCGCAAGTGACGTAAGAAGTGGCGGGGAAGCAACGCGGCCGCACGGCATTGGTAGGTATTAGAAGCTCGTACATTGTTTCCCGGAAGAGGAACAGCAATGGTCGGTAGAGAAGCGCCAGCGAACACGCGAGGTGGTTGTTCGCTGCCGGCAGCGAGACGGGTGATTAGCCCCTATGAGAGAACGAGAGACCGAAGCCGGGAGAAACCCAGTGTTGCTTCACGAATTGCGAAACCAGCAGCCAGGAAGCAATTGAGTGTGGCGCCTTAAAATGTCGAGGGCAGTGAGCTCGCGTGTTCTCCTATATACCACTTGTTCGCGAGCTCAGGACTGCGCAACGCTTCAAGCAGTAGCTCCAAATATGATTACAAAGGCTCTACACGTCAATGAACAGAAAGTTATGCGACAGACAGACGTGTATGCTTTGTAAATGCGTGAGCTAAAAGTGAAGCCCGTGTTCTGCATGTTGGCACACAACATGTCTTCCCACAGCAGAAACGGAAGCTATGTGAGGTTCTATGCTGTGGGGTGCAAGACGAATGATACGAAATTTAGCTTCAAACCTTCTTACTGCTGCAAGTTGTCAAAACGGCAATATCTGTTTCTGAAGTTGGGGCACAATGATAACTATTCGTTGAAAACTATGGGCGAAGCACAGCTGAAAGTTTGGCCTGTGGATAAGTAGGATGGCGCAAATACATAAAGGTTTACATCAATCAGGTAACTTGAGGAAATTCACAACGCCCTTCAATTTGTACATCTGTAGATGACGCATGATTTAGCTTGCAGAGGAAGACTTCTTACATGACCCCACTAAAGCAATAAGCAAATCCATTTACGCTCGCGCTATCCGGAAAATGTGATTGTATACAAAACTTCCACAGTAAATAAAAGCTGGAATCAAACGTTTTAGTAATATGTGAAGGAATTCATTATCAGAAGGTGTGTCCCACACGGACAAGTAGTAAGATTCTTATCCACTCAAATTTCGATTTCATCAGACACAGAGTTCCCGAGCAGGCTTAATGAAAAATGTGCGTTGAACTACACGGAGCAATATGGTTCAGTTATCCCAAGGTGAGGAGACTCCTAAAACACGAAAAAGTTACGATAAGGGCAGTGAGATTTTGACAAAGGTATGAATCTGCAACGTTGAAGCTATGGGCATTCTGGCATGTCGAAGGAAGTTACAGGCAGAAGCTTGGCTATATTATCACCTTCATGCCCTTGTTCTAAACAGAACGAAACCTTTACGGGCCTTAATTACCGGCGCAGTTATACACGCCGTCTTCAGCATCACCCTAAGCGATAGCACCTCCTTTTCCTGACACCCACGAGGGGACGCCACCATAGCTAGCAGGTGGCTTCAAGATCTCTCGCGAAAGCAGCAGCACCAGCAGCAAGGGCGTTAACCACCCGAACGGACCACAAGGCGAAGCGCACGCTCGTGTTTGTAAACATGAGGAGGCAGGTCATCGCCGCAGTTCCTCCGCTGCCCTTCCACTCGAATGCGGGAGAGGGGATTGCCCCCGATCGCAAGTGTGAGGTTAGGGGCATCTTGGGCCTCTCACCGAACACACTGAGGTGGCTGCACCCTTCAAGAACTCGGAAGGAAGGGGGGGTCATGCGAGCGCGCACGCCCGAATCACCGGTTGACGAGCTGCCGCCAGGGGGGGGGGGGGGGGGGGGTTGAAGGCGTGTTCCCTGCCGAACGAAAGCAAGTGAGTTGGTTGCGTACAGCGGAATGATGTAGAGGGGAGGGGGGGGGGTGAAGATGTTGGCGATGCTGCTGAGGCTGCTGCAGGTTGAGAGAAAGCGCGGGCTTCCCGCTCCACTGCGGGGCAATGGTCGCGACATTTCCGCGCGCGAGGGAACAACCCGCTTGGCGAGGTGAGTACACGAGGGGGGGGGGGGTGCGGGGGGGGATGAGTATACGGTAAGCGGCAGCGTTGGCCCCGTAGCGGCGGCAGCCGAGTCAACGTCCGGGGGCCATCGAGCTCGGTGGTGGGGGCACGCTCTCGAGAAAGGGGGGTCGGTCGGTCGGTCACTCGCCGGTCAGCGCGCTCTCTGGCCGCTTCGCTCCGTTTCGCAAAGGATGCTGCGCGCGGCCGACCGAAACGGAAGACTTTGAGGTCCGTCGAGCCGTGAAGCGTTACACGCGAGGCTTTTTCATTACGTCGAAAAGGGAGAAAGTGTTGCGGAGCTACAAGCACGACTGACTTCGAGATATGCCGCTTTCGCTTTCGGTGCACTATGTCTAGCGCGCTCGAGCAAGTTTGCGCTCCGGTGCTTGCACGATTGTTTTTTTTTTTCCTTTGCTGAGCGAGGGAAAAGATAAAACGAGGTATAGTAAACGCCGCATTTTTCGGAAACCTTCCGAGTGCAAAGGAACGAAAGGTTATCGCGGAGGTAAGATAACACGGGGAGCGTTCCTGCGTTGCTGTTTTCGAAAATGTTGAGTGGTATCCTGGACGATATGGCAGCACTGGAAACAGGTGTATGGGAAGTCGGGTTCGGGTATACTAAATAAACGCCTCTCGAAATACCTAGCCTCAATTTTACCCACATATATAATTTTTCTTGTAGCGAAGCACACCTAAAACGAAACCATGACTGTATTACAGCTTTAATACAGTAATTATACTAATTTCATGTGATAATATGAACTTCTATATAAAGACCACTTTCTGTACTCCTGCACAAGAAAACATCTCTACTGCAGCAGTACTTTGTTAAAGATTGTGTTCGCTATAAATAGGCTTCAATTCAGTGATTGCTGGTGTTTATAAATTAAAAGTCGCAGTTTCGACTGGAAGGCGAAGCATCGGTTGCAATAGCAAATTGGTAGACAGCTATACAAAGTAAGGATAGTGGTTTTATCGGCCGCATAAACTTGTAAACATAAGCATACTAACTAAATTAACAAGCGTGGTGTCACGCGCGCTCAAGCAAACATAAACACATCTCACTCGATGACCGCGGAAACTCGCTGTCAAAACGCTGGAGTGAGGAAGCGCGGCTGCAGCAGCGACCGAATTGACCTTCGTGCTGCCTCTCGCTTCAGCGCTAATTAAGCGGCGAGAACACAACGTACACGCGAAGCTATCAGCACTCGGCGCATTCTGTCCCCATGACAGATCGCTTTCGGAATAGGGCCCACGCGGCCGCGCCTTACACAGCGGCCACCGGAGTAGAATTGAGGGACTAACCTTATCGCGTACCCAAAATAGCAGCAGCTGGGTGCAACGTGTCTCTCCTCGGTTTGACTGGATCTTACACTAAGACGCCGAAGAGCGAGCAGCGGTGCTTTAACGTAGATCATTACGGGAAACGTTTAGCTTTATCGTTGACAACCGTCTTTTTTCGGTTTCAGTTTATTATTCACTTTAAGTTTATTATTCGTTAACATACAGTGAATAGGTTACAGATAATATAAAGACGAGGGAGTCCCAAAGTAAAAAACTGCAACGCGACCCTCGGTTACTAAAAGAAAAATAGAGACACGTGAGAAGACCAGCAATTAAAGAAAGGAACCCTATAAACAACAAAAACAAAAAAAGAAACAAGCGCAATGGTACGAAATAGATTGTAGGAAAAATTGAACACATATACAATGCTATAGCTGCAGCTTTACCAGCTTTATGTAACTATGGCAACATACTAACAATACATATTAATTAAACACTGTAGTATAAGGAGCGATGTAAACTTAATTTTACATGAAAAGATGGTTCAGGACCTATTTAAATACATGAAAGGATGATGAAGCTTTGATGAAGTTGGGTGAATCATTCCATAGTTTTGCAGTATTGAACGACGATGCCCTTTCTTCCATTATAGGAATGTACCATAGGAAGTAGAAAACTGGAGTTACGTGCAAACCTAGTGCCGTGTGTAACAAAATACTTAGAATCAACGAATTCGTGTGAGATCTTTCTAGTACGTAATTTGTGGAAAAAATTATGAGGTGATACCTGAATAATCTCGTCACGAGTATGTTGTTCCCATTAAGTAACGAATCAGCATTCGCATAAAAACTGCTTGTTAGTAATAATGCGTATTGCTTGGTTTTGCAAGTGCTGAATAGACGAAATATGGCAGTAATAAGTATTTCCCCAAGAAACAATACCGTAAGTGACGTGACTATGACTGAAAGCAAATTATAAGGATAATAACGCATCTTTGGAAAAGCACGCTCTTGAGTTGTGAATGCAGACTTTTGCTTGATGAAGGCAGTGTGTTGAGAAAAATTTAGGTTAGAACTTCATTTGATGTTCAAAAATGACATATTGTCGAAGACTGCGAGGTGATGTTATGTCAGGTATGTAAGGTAGCATTCTTTGACTCGTTCAGAAAATTGTCATTGAGTTTTGGCAGGGTTGATAGAACTTGTTAGAATGACACGTACCATTCGACAATCGTTGCCAGTTCATTGTTTAATGAGTTTGAATGTTATTCCAGTTGGCTGTGTTCGTGGGTATCTACCACAAAATAACGTGAATTTTGCACACCCAGTGAGACGCGAACTGCAACACAAACTTAAAAGATTACAAGAACAGAGAAGTGTTTTATAACGAAACTCCGTTACCCACAACAGCCCTTCAATGTTCCGAAGCCATGCAAACCCACGAAGTCGAGGTTCACTAGTTTAAAAGCTTACGATTGCCAATTTTAACGCGACAGCGTTAAGGGTCCCGTGTCGCAAAAAATCCAGTGTCCGCGCCGACCATCGTTTGGCGAAACATCATTCCGAACCACAACCACGCAGGCCCTCCGTAGACACTAAATACTTCTTTTACCACCAAAGTTGCTCGCACTTTGCCTTACATTCTGTAAAAAGTTATTCCTGTGAATTTTGAGAATGACAGCCCACAAACAAATGTCATGAAACAGAACACCGACAGGGCATGCCTTTTATGTTAAATCTTCTCAGACTGAAATAATAAAAGTGCGAAACAACAACAGAAGGTCGGCCCACGCAAGAGGCCGCGTTTCTACACAAAGCGCACCTTGGCGCATAGCGTTCACCGCCAGTGTTTCCCGGTAAACATTACGGTTACATAAGCTGCAGTTACCGGGAAGCGTGAGAAGCAGTCAAGGATCCTTGAATGCTATCACGTTCCACTCTTAAAGGCGAAGCCTTAAGCGTCCTCCAAATTTTACCCGGCCGGTTCATCTGCGCCTACCAAGATTTGCTATTCCCTTTCGGCCAATGGAATCATGCCCTCTGTCGTCGATTACGAGGGAAGCGGACGCTATGAAATGCCGCATCATTTGAATTCCGGTCGGGCAAGAGGCGCGCGCGACCCCGCACCGTTCGCCAAGCAACGACGCCAGCGTCGACGTCGCTGCACTGGGAGGAGGTCCTCGTTCCCTCCCTCCTGGACGGCCACCTCCGCTTCCCGCCAAAATTTGCCCCATTCGTCTCGGGGCCGTAACGGGTTACCGCGAAGAGCCAGAGAGTCTTGGCGGCGGCCTTTCCCGCCTTTTTCTTTTAGTGGTTTTTTTTTTCTCCCGCGCCGAGCGTCTCGAAACGGCATTGGTTGTTCGGCCGCCTCGAGCAGGTGTTCCTGACTGAAGGCGGTGCGACGTCACCCTCCAAAGCTATTCTGAAGTAAGGAGGCAAAAGAAGAAGTAAACGCACCTGTCGGGTGCCCCTGTTCCGAGTATGCCATGGGCTTTTAGAAGTGCATCTGTACCTGAGGTTTATACATGTAATGGACAAGCATAGGGATACTGAGGATTTCGAGCATCGAGTACTAGGCGATATCTAGATTGCATTCGGCTCTCGTGGTTGATGAATGCCCGTGAATAGCTGAGACGTTTTAAGAATTTTTGAGCTGTACACAACGAGAAAGGTACGATAAGAGAGGGGCGGGGTTTCGCAAGCACGCAAAAGTGAGAACTCTGCTAGCACTGAAATGAGCAACGCTTAATGGGAGAATTGTTCGTTCTGATCAGTCGTGCAGGGTTTCTTCACCGCGCATACGTGCATTTGGCACGCATAAATCAACTGATCCGTAATTGCTTAAGTTTGCGCTTGCAGTACTATAGTTCTAAAGACGTCTCTGGATGAAACGAATGTTTAAGGGAATTTCGGTACATTTATTTATTTAGTAAAGCGCATTGTTATGGTTAGAAGGCGTTCCGTTATTTGATGCTTCTTCTGGCTTTACACGTGCATGAATAACCGAGTTCACGCGAAAATCACATTGCAGCCACCTCTCTTTGCAGGTGGTTGCAGTCGGTGATAAAATTCACCGCACAACTTTTTTTTTTTTTTTTTGCAACTCTCCAGACTCAGCACGTCTTCCGCGTACTATACCGTTCTCAACCTGGACTCTAGAATCGACGTGGCTCATTTCGACAAACGTTGGCAACCTTGTTTTCCACGACACTGTGACTGAGGCGCACCAGAATACTGACACGGAAGTAGACGAAAAAGCTCATGCGCCAAAGATAGAAAGAGAAGTAGAGGAAGAAAAGGGCGGCGATTTTTTTGGCGCGCAAACAGAAATCTCGAACCGAAGCTTCCTTCGCGCGCGCGGCGCGCAACACACAACCCGTTCGCCTGCCGAGATGCAGCGGGGGAGGCGGGGGGGGGGGGGGGGGGGAATTCAACGTCACGCGACCGACTGCGCGCCCAGCAAGCGACGCGGCGCGCTTCGCACGTGCCTGACGCGAGGCGCGTCTCTCTCACCTGAGCCCGGCGACGCGTCGCTGCCCCACCGACGTTGCGTCCTCTTGTCGTCGTCGCTGCCGCGCTGCCACTGGAATCGGCCCTGCATCGGCCGGTCTCGGCCGAAGTCGTAGTTCCAGGCTCGCGAGCTGTCCTCCTGCATCTTGTCCAGGGTTCGCCTCGTGCCCCGGTCCTCGCCGTCGTCGAACAATCGCCGGCACGCTCGGCTTCCGTGCGGCGATCCCATCGTGCGGGCGAACGGGGCGAAAGCAGCTGATGGACGTCAGTGGAGAAGATGCGGCAGTCTGGGTCCCTCCACGCGTTCGGTGTGAGCGCGCGCGCCAGATTCGTTTGGCGCCCCCGGTTTCGAAGCGGGAGTCCCGGGCACCCATTGGCTTTCGCCTCCTCTCCCGCCGACGCGACCTCGCTTTCTCTCTCCTCTTACTCGGAGAGGGGTATCCGAATGTAGAGGGCGAGAGAAGGCAGCCGATCGAGGACGAGGAAGCGGCATAACCGGTCCATCGGTCGCTGCTCCGAGAGAGGAAAGTGGCGCGCCAGTTTGAAAAAACACGCGTGGACGCCGTCGCGTTGCGTCGCGTGCCCGCGCCCGGCCGATGAAAACACGGCCGACGGGCGGCGAGGGCAACTGGTTAGTTTTCGCGCCAAAAAGAGAGTCCCCGGCCTACGCGCGACGCTCGGGCAAGGCTGGTGCGGCGCGCTGTAGTTACTGGTTAGTTTTGCGAGGCGCGGCGGTGCACCGACGGGCAATGGACAGGGGATGATTAAGTGCATTGAAGCATAAGATGTACGGCAGAGACTCGGCGTCAATGTGAACAAACTCGGATCACACACTTTCGCGCCTCGTGGCATCTATGTCTCCCTTCAGTCCTTGTCTGCTGGCGCTGTTATCCAAGGTCGAATACAAAACAAGCACAACACATGGCAGTGGAGCAAATTCGAAGACATTTTTTGTCCAAGTTTTCTTACGCATATTGTTAAACAAATTCTTCGTTATTGAGCTGAAAAATCAAAATTTTCTCTAATATTGTTGCCATACACCAGACGCTGAAGAGACATGGCGCAAATGAAGACGAAGACGAGCACCTGGGTTTGGCACGTGACTGATTCACTGTCATTATGCACATCGCTCATTTCATCTGCAGACACTACTGTGGCCAATACTTTTAAATTGTTAACCCCTCCTAACTTAAGTCTGGTAACGATCGGTATGGGTTCCAGGCCATCGTGGTATATTCTTAAATGAAATGGCTGACACACTTGCGCGGATATCTCTTGATGGACCAGTTATGTCTGTCATGCCTAGTTCGGCTTATGTCACTGCGGCTAGGTTTAGAAAATTTTCCCTGTTACAAGATTCTACGAAACTGAAAATCCAAACGTCGGAATTTAATCATTTGTCCTTTTCGTGGGACAATAAATGGTGCCCCACACGTAAATTAGAAATCTCCATAACAAAATTACGCTGCAGAATCCCACCATTAAATTTTTACCTACACAGGTCCGGTCTGGCACCGTCCCGGGACCTCTGTGTCTTACCTGCCAGGAACCCGAAAACATTGATCACTTTCTATTATCTTGCCGTCGCTTTAGGAATCAGAGGGAAAAAAATTCGAATTTTCATTCCGTAAATTGGGTATTTCTTTAACTACTCAAAATATCCTCTCCTTCGGGGCTTCTTCATTGGGCTTTAGCCACAGCAACATGTTCGTGGCCCTCTGTGACTAAATCTGTGACACAAAAAGACTACCAAGTTAATTCTAGAAATAAACAATTAGATAACTCATTAAATCGCTCATTGTTGTTTCGAAATTATTCTAATACCACACAAATTTTTGTTTTGTATGTACAATTACAATTATTTTAATTCTGTCTCTGCCCTGTAAATCTCTTTCCAAATAATCACGTTATACTTCACCCTGATTTGCTTTTTCATCTATTTTTTTTCCTTCTCCCCCTTCCCTTTAACTTTTAACCGCCCGCTTCTTGGCCAATCCCCCATTGTGGGTAAGCGCCACGGATGAGGATCAAGCAAGCAAGCAAACAGGCACGAGCTGGTTTCCATCTTGGTCTCTGGGTGCCCTGGTCTTGTAAACACACTGTAAATAGTCTCTTTAGTCTGTGTCTTTCCACATGAACAATATGTTGCTGCAGCTTATCCGTGAAGCAAAGTTAATTTACAATGTGCGGTAAAATGTGGTCACGAAAGAATCAGAGTTCGAAATTTTGGTTAAGTGCTGGGAAAGAGGACCCTAGATCACCGTATATGACCGCTTATTTATTAGTCGTGACGAAGTGCAACAATTAGCACAATTATTAGGGGTGGCCCAATATTCGAAGTTTCGAATAAGAATCAAATATTACATACTAGCTTTTGGTATTCTAAAAGTAACCATTCTGTATTTTCGAATGTTTGATACTAACCAAGTTTTTCTCGACAGCCGACTCCTAATGTCTTGTCACTGTTCTACATCTGCCTAAGTATCGCAAATCAGAGTGAAAGGAGTGAAGTTTTTGAAGAAATGCAGAAACAAAATGGATAATACAAGTGTTGCTCTCGGTTTCGTGGCGGCGACCCACGTGACAACTTGTGAGTTTTGCATGTCGTCTGTCATTTAGGGTTTTTGGAAGTCATGTCGTGTGGCGTTTCGATCTTTCGCACTCCGATCATGCATGTTTCCGTTCCAACTGGCCCTTTTACATGTGTTTACGGCACATAAGTCCTTCGCCAGCACTTTTTTCTTCTTTTATTCCGATCCTGCTTCAATAACAAATGGCGTTTTGGTAAAACGCCATTCCACACAGCAGCTGTTCATTCCTGGGGCTTGTTTGCAACCACGCCCTAAAGTATGTTGAGGGTCAATTCCGGCACGTTTAATGACAATTAGTAGGTTGTGTTTAAACCTTATTCCTTTTCTCTCATAGTACGTAAGCTGTGCTTTTCTTTTTAACAGTCAGTACTGGCGTGCTATCTAATAATTCAGAAATAAGTATTCCTGTTGCAAATATATGTATGTGTCTACGGTTCAGTGTTAGATTTCGATACTTACCATTCGTATTCGATTCTTAGTCGAAAATTTAACCCACGCACCTCTAATAATTATAAAACATTATGCTGATCCAAAGAGCATCTGACGTGGTTTCATGACGTGGTTATGTGTCACGTGGTTGCGTGTCACGTGGTTGCGTGTCACGTGTCTACGCAATATGACACACCCGGCGACCATCTCAACGAGGTAGTTGGCGCAGGCACGATAGAAGTACACGTGCGATTGTGGCCTAATCATGATCATTTTTAAATTGGCCGCAATCACTCGTATGCTTCTATGCTCATACCATATACGAATCTCATGCCACTCAAATGTGAAGATGTGTTTTTGACATGCCAACTACGTATAGTTGCACAGTTCATGGATAACTCGCATGTTAGATCGGAATGCAGAATCAATTGTATCTTCGCAGTCACATTTCATACAAATGATTTCACAGCTGAAAGATTTTTATGGTCGAAGGAACTAAAGATTAAACAGACCATGATCGAAGAGACTAACGGAACCACTCATTAAGATAAGCAGGTTCAGCTGCTTTTGCGACAGCGCCCGGGTACTTGATTTTGATGTCGACTGACTGAATTCCTTTTGCTTGCTGAAACAAACCACCCGAAACGTACACAGCGGGTGAGTTCATCATTATAAGCTCCGGTCACAAAACTACAGTTCCCTACTCTTTGTGTTTTCGAGGTCATCATCATCGTAATTCCCGACTACTTGAGATCTATAAAGTATGTACACTGTGAAAGTACAAAGAGGGTATGAAGAGGGCTGCACTATAATTAAAATGTAGCAAAAAAGTGAGACTGTAGTTGGGCGTTACAGAGATGTGTTGCAAAAATATATGTTCAAAGAAACCTGGAGGTTGGGATTACAATAAAAATCAATATGAAGATTGTTCCAAATAGTAAATCCAGCACTACAAATTCTTATTTTGCCGAATAAGCTTCATCTGGTGGGTGTGAGAAATGATCATGTTGCAAACCTCGTGTGTCAATTATAACTGGATGAAATAACGTATGAAGAATGAAATGGATAGTTGTGAACAGTACTCTCAAGTAACAACAAAGCCGCAATAAGATATAATATTAAACGAAAATGCATATTTAATGCCTGAGGACGGCGATTCAACATTAGGGCCTGAAAACGTCATGAAGGGAAAAGCTCTTTTTTTCAGTTTAAGAAATGGATTAAGATATTAAGCGATAGGCACGACCCCAGGAAATCGCACAGTATTACAGATGTCAATAAAAAATACTGAAATAATGCAAACGCAAGGTTGGCAAGTCAAGGTATTGGTGCCATTTGTATTATATGTAACAAGCTTTGTCTAAATTATTGTAGAGTGGCAAAACATATGGTTCATAACAGAGAGCCAGAGTGACGCTGATATTGAAAGAAATCCCCCCCCCCCCCCCCCCCGTAATGCCACGAATATGAGTGAACAAATTTGTCTGGTTCGTTCGTAAAAATTCTCTTTGAGTTGCACAGCAGTGCATTTTCCACTGCGTTCTTAAGGGGGTGATTGACCATAAACACTTCGCGCTTAGCGTGTTTCTGTCCAATCTCTCTCGTGATGAATCATTATGAGCTAGAATAAGTTTACGTTTCGCGATATCTTGTTTGAAGAGAAAAGACCTGAACATAAACAAGGACATGGAGAGCTCCGACCACAAGCTCTGTGTTCCAATGTCCAGTTTTAGGCTCTCACAATGCGTGGTGGGAAAGCGGACTTGAGATCATAGCTTCCACATGGGAACATACGTCTACAACTGAAAAGATCATTCCTTTAGTCGTGCAACACGTAGCGTTTGATTCCACCAACTACTGTTGACATACTTGCGTGAGGAACATTTGGAGCCATGTTCCGAGCATGGGAATTAGAAAGAAATGCAAACGAAGTTGGTTTCGCAGGTTGGGCTGAAGAAAGCGAACGCTGGTGTAGTTGCTTGTTTCTGGAATGCGCGTGTATTGAAAGTAAAGTTAAGGAGAAATAAATCATGCAGTCTTCTTGCCATCTACGGTGAATATTGCACTCCGAAGGCTTGCCTGTACCAGCGTTTATTGTAAGCAGCTGGTAAAGTATAAACCACACTTTGCGCGGACTTAACTTACGCGATGCAACTGTCCTGTGTCGGTCGTGGTCGGGAGTTGCTTTCACGAAAACTTAATCAGCACTAATTGGGATGGCTGACAGTACTACACGTGACGTCTGCTGCCTGCGAGGGGAACATAGACCACCTGTAGTGCCACTGCCCTCGATTCGACATACGAACACAATAAATGTCCAATGCATTCAAGTGACTAGCTGATCATCCACTGCGAGTGCATACACTGCTGGAACAAACGTCCCCACCCATCATCCCCCCAGAAGCAAGCGAAGGCGCTTTCGCGCTTTTTGAAAATGACTGGCTTGTGCCAGCACCCTTGACTGCGTGGTGGCGTCCATGCACCGCTTTCCCCTCTCTCTCTTCTTCCTATTGTCCTTTTGCCTTCCCCGGCGTAGAGTAGCCAGGTAAACTTTTTTGGTTAACATCCCTGCCTTCTCTCTCCGCGAAAAAGTGCAGTGATACGAGTGGTGTTCCGAAATAATGTAATCCCTTTTAATTTCAGCGGTAGACCTAGTGAATAGTGAAGGCTACGCATCGATTGGAACGAGGAAGTGCTTAAAGTTATCTTTTGCGGAAGTTCGACGCTTGTAGGTGCCAAAGATAGTGAGTTTGGCTATGTGCCCGAGAAAGCTGCCAGCGGCACGGCGGGTCGTGGCGAAGGTAACAGAAAAAAGCGATCGACGCGTAAAAAAGAAAAATTCTCTACTCGCGTAGCATCGCCCGGAAGCCGGTTGGTCGCTAGCCCTCCAGTAGTGTGACAAGCTTGTTTTCCATTGTCGGAGGTCAGATGCCGCAACTTACGAATTCTATGCAAATCTTCGCTTTTAGAACACAGGGATGGCAGAAATACGATGGGAGTTCGATTCCACAGAAACTAGAACATGAGAACCATGTTATGGACTTGGTATCCCATTTTTATTAGCTACCTCAACATTTATTTCTGTCGTGCCATTGAGGACCGCGTTTTCTGTAAGTTTATATTATCGACATTATGGAACCAAGTCGGCCTGACTTCGCCTTATAAGGTCGACAATATTAAAAAAATATGTTCGAAGCGAAAAAAAACCTCAGTTCTTACACTGGGGTGGAGATAGAAGACCAGCGAAGCTGTACCATGGTGGGAATTGCGTATTTCCAATTATGACTATTAAGATGTGATGGTGTAATTTTGAACTATTAAAGAATGAGAAATATATATGATCCGGTGGTTTTCATTCATTTAGTGACCACAGGGACCATGTTCTTGTGGTCACTACGGTACACCGCCATAGGGTGTACGGCAAATGTTTGCACGTTCTTCATAAACACGTCACCAACGCCGCGCGCGGAACGCGGGCAAAACGCCACTGCCGTCGACAACAGTTCTGCGCGTTGCTTGTGTGACCACACACAACCGCTGTCAAAACGCTGGCGTGAGCAAGCGTGACAGCAGCAGCGAGCGAAGTTTCATGCGGTCTATCGCTTCAACGGAAACTGAGCGGCGAAAGCACAACCCATACAAAGGTAGGAACCGTGTTGCAGATCGCTTTCAAGATACGGTGCGCGCGACCGCCCGGCGCCGCGCAAAGTACAAGTTGCTCGCAGAGCAGAAGCCGCAATCCCTCTCTCCCGCGCTGCCTTCCCGCTGTCCTCCTCTCGCGTGGGAGATTGAGTCGCCAGTTCCCCGTCGCTCGTTGCGTTGTTCCTCCTAACGAACGGCAAGCGGCCGTGATATGGCGAGTAGTAAGGGCAACTGATAAGAGCGCTAGCGTGATGTCTACGTGACGGAACGGCTAAACGCCGTTGCGACACTGTTCGGGGAGAGGCGGGCGAACCCCCAGTGAGAGTGCGCGGCACAAGCGGCAGAGGCCGGCAGGGCTGCGCGCATGCGCCGCAGTGGGAGAGCGGGCACGCACACGCACAGTCTAGGGTGCTTCGATGCCCTCCTTGCCCACCACTCTCCTTTCACTGGGAAATCGCGTTTTCTCTCCGCCGTGCGTTCGCTCCCCGTGAAAGCGCTCGTCCCTCGCCCTCGCGCGCTTTCACTCGCTCATACAGCATACGGCCAATGATAGTTTTTTTCTACATCCGGACGCGACCATCGAAGAGAGAGCCTTTAACAGCTTCGCTCTAAAAAAGAGATACACTTGGTGTGTACGGCCTCATTATTTTTGTTTATCTTAAACTATTCTGAAATATCGCTTGTGGTACGTAGTACAATGTACTCCTTCAGGTACGTTACTCCAAAAGTGTGTGAGTTGGCTTGTCCGCAAAGGTCTCACTGTTTGCGGTGAACAGCAGAGGAAGATCATGATGTTTATTGGCCTCTTCTTTCAAATGGGGTGGAGAAAAATGGTCACCTAGCCGGTTTTATTTCTTTAGGTTTTACTACATTTACGGCCGTCCGGCCTTTTGCCTATCTGATCCTAATATTAACTTTCGTATTCAAGACATTTGTCATTATGTTATACCATTACCTACACCTGCAATTACTCCGGTCCATCAATCTCTTCCATACTTTTTGCCTCCAGTACTCTAATCGCCCTTGTTTATCTATACTGCCGACTTCCATCTCCTTTGAATGCCAACACTTCTGGGAGGTTAACACTCCCTACTGGTCTCGGTGGGTAACTTTGCATTTGATTGACATGTGCCCATTCAATTCGTAGCTTTTGTTGTAGCACAGACATGCCTCGTCCTGTGGGGCATATTTTATCATGTTTGTTTTTGTGCTCCCGTAGCCAGATGGGGCATCAATTAGCACGGCACTGCATTTAGGGTTATCACACAGATTTCCTTTCCCGATTTCTTTCATGCCGTTTTTGTGAATCTCTGTGGTCTTCTTTTTGTTTAGATCCTTTGCATCCACTTTACCATTTTTGTTTCTCTCACATAACTTTTATGCCTCCTGGTTGTCTTTGTACACTTTAAATTTTCCTGTACTTGGTTGCCAACATTCTTGACTTCTTCCTCCATTCCGTGCCCACGCTTTTGAGTTAGCTATATTTGTGCACTGTAGCTGGTCATTTATTTTTATCCATGTTCCTTAGTCATTCTTCAAAACTAATTATGCTGTGCACTTTTTGTCTTCAAAAGAGGCTGAATCCACGTTACCCTGCACTGCGGTACTTGTAGTTATACCGTGGGCTGCCAAAGCCAACCGACCTACCAATCTTTGGTTAACTTCCAACCCTGACAAGATATCTGATTTTAAGCACATAATGGCGTTTGTGTACGTTAGTCCCGACGCCAATACTCCTTTCAAGATTCCACGCACCCCTTCATTTTATTGTAGCCCCAAATTGCTTCAAGTTACACTATTGCTGCATTCCACTTAGCCTTCATTTTCAGATTATCTTGGTGGGTCCTTCACTAAGTATTTGCTTAATTTATGCATACGCCGAGGTATGACTTGCTCTTGAATTGATACGCCATCATTACTTGTCTCATCAATAAAGATCACAATTCACGATTTCTTTGTGCTAAAATCAAGGCCTAGACTTGTGGCTGCATTGCCACGTATATTCGCAAGTAGCCTTGCAATGTCCGCTAGAAGCCCTATGTCGTCGCACGGATCAGCACAGGGGCCTTCTGTTGCACCTATTGCCCGTTAGAAATTTAAGAAGGATCAACACCTAATTCACTGATTTTCAGTCGTTTTTCGATGCATTTAACAAAAAACAGGAACGTCAAAGAGGGAGATCGAATCCTTGCTTCAGTCGTCGGTAAACTTACACAACTTAATTGCATTTCCGGCCTTCATATATGATTTGTACTAAGTCACCCCGATATATCTTCCTCAGCAACTCCACGAAACCGTCGTTTTTGGCCTCGTGCTTGAAAATATCCCATACGCAATTTCCTGTCTACGTTGTCGTATGCTCCCTTAACCCTGTAATGCCCAACTTATAATATATGCTACGCTGAGTTTGATGCCTTAATATGCTGATTGAAGGGCAGTAAACCTAACACAAAGCCTATGGTGGTGTTTTTAATATGCTGGAGTGAAGTTTCACCAGTGGACAGTGTGACAAACCATTTGCTAATTATTTAAATAGTACAGTAATTAAGTTGTAACTGAGAAACATTTGTTTTTTTTTCGACTAATGTACTTTCCATTGCCAGAAATAAATGTCAGCAATTTGTTCCAATTTTTCTTGGTGTGTAAGTGGGTTTGGGCATTACAGGGTTAATATCTAGAACTGCTACCCATAAAGTTCTATTCAGAACTATTGAAATCTCTCTGCACTGCGTTAGTACAAATACTTTATCTGCGTCTGCTAGTCTGAACTCTTCCTGTAGTTCCCCCAGTATATCGTTTTTCGCCACCTACTTCGACAGCTCTAACTTTAAGGCTTGCATTGCCATTCCACATAGCACCGACGTTACTGTATTTGGCCTGTACGAGCTTTTCTCATTCTTATCACCTTTTCCCTTATACATAGCCTTCATCCTGCTTTCACGCTTTTGTTTAATTAAATAACTTACTCTATGGCACTAGCCAGCCTTGCCTTGTTATTCGAGCCGAGCTGTTTGAACTGCTGGGATTTCATCTGGTCCTGCTGCCGTATTTTTAGGGAAATCTGCTTTGATTGCGACATCAATTATATGGACGCTCCAGGTGCATTTATGCCGTCGCCGCAGTCGCGAGGTTCCGTATAAAGTCCAAGAGCGATAAAATCGTCGCCGCGCGCCGTATGCTGTATGTGCGAGTGAAAGCCTGCAAGGGTGAGCCGACGATCGTGGCTCGATCTCGCGCACATAAGAGAGGGAAGCGGGGAGGAAGCACGCCGTCTTCCGTCGCGCGCAAGGCTCCAAGGAGAGGGCTGGGAGGGAGGGGGGGGGGGGGCGTTCTACTCCGGGTTGCTCGGCCTGCCGCGCGCGCCCACTCGGGCCGCTGTATCGTGAAAGCCTGCTGCGACGGGGACAGAGTCCGCCCTGTGCTGTGTTTTCGCGGCTTAGTTCGCGTTGATGCAAGCGGCAGAACGAAGAGAGAGAGAGAGAGAAAGCACTTTATTTGCACCCGTCAGAGAGTATGGGTGATCGGGGTGAGACTCAGCTCCCCCTTTCACCGTCTACCTCCCCCCTGACGTCGGCCGGAATCAGTTGGCTTCCGGCGGCGGCCTGGGCTTGACAGATGGCTTGTTTTTGGGCATGTTCTTCCTGGCTATGAAGGGAGGATTCCCATGACTCTTTGTTCCCATGTAGACCGTTTAGCGCTGGGCAAGCCCAGAGCATGTGATTTAGGGTCGCTATGCCTTCACAGTTTTTGCATTTCGAAGAGTGCACCTCAGGATGCCATTTGTGTAGGATATACGGGTTTGGGAAGGTACCAGAACGAAGATCAATTCCCCGCGGCGCTTGCTCGCTCCAGCGCTCTGACAGCGAGTTTCCGCGGTCATCGAGTGAGATATGTTCATGTTTGCTTGTGGGCGCGTGACACCATGCTGGTTAATTGGGTTATTATGCCTATGTTTACAAGTTTATACAGCCAATAAAACTACTATTCTTACTTCGTATAGCTGTCCACTAGTTTGCTATCGCGATTGATGCTTCGCCTTTCGGGCGAAACTGCGACTTTTCAAGCGAAGCTTGTATACGCCAGCCTGCGACGGTGATGTAACGCACAAAAAACAGCTGCTCTCAGAGCTGCACAGGTGTTCGGCACGCGCTCCCGCGTTCGTCATCGTTGTCTGCTTGTACAGCTGGCTGCGTTGCCGCTAATCATTTCAGCGTAGAATTTTCCTTCTCTTCTGTCGTCGTAATGGGGAGGCCGCGTTTACGGGGATATGAACCATTGCTTAAGGGGGAATAAGCCATTCATTGTTTGACGCATCGTACAGATTCAATATTTAAGAAATTTCATGGAAATCCACCCCGAATGAACGCGCTCGGGAAAGGGCTCGTCGTCGACGTTCCGTATCTAGCGTGAGGGCTTCCGAAGCCCAGGCGAAACGTCACCGAAGAGCCGCGGACCCCGAGTTGAGGGAGCACGATGTTGAGGCTAAACGTCAGCGTCGTCTAGCCCTCCAGGAATCAGCCGACAACGGTGGTGCACGCCTCGGCAACGCTAGCGCCAACTTCCCCGGTGCGACGGCCAGGTTTCAACGCGAGTTTCTCAACCGGAACTTCGGAGCCAGCTGCAGTGCGTGTGACCGGTTGTGGTTCGGGCACAACGTGCTACTCGTCAGTACAATTCTTTCAGAGGAACACCGATGAAACACACGACAAGCTTCGCTTACCCCCCTTTCCGCGACAGGGGAAGGCCTACTAATTTATCTTCTAGTGAAATGTTTCTAGGTTAAATTTTGACCTCTGATGCTGCTCTATTGCTGGATCTGGTAAAGGCAGGACTACGCTTGTTTTCTTGCGCGAAGTTCTCTCTAAAAGCGTCACTGATGTACCGCAGCGCATCGTCTCCATCGAAGATGTTGTCGTCTTCATCCATTATAACTATTCGTAAATTCTTAGTTGCTGCTATTGTTGCCATTACATTATTCCACAATTTCTTGGTGTGCCTTTATCTTTTTTTGCGAACGTCATGCACACAAGTTTCACTTGTAGAATTATTTTTTATTGTATTAGTTTGCTTGTCACCCTTTTCTTTTCCTGGTATTTGTTCCCCTTAAGCAGTACCCCTTCTTCGTGTAATTCCAACATTCCGGTTTCTCAATTATCCCTAGACCCTTTGCTTACGCTTTTCTAGGGCTTTTTTTTCTTGTTCCACCACATGCGTGGTTCGCTCTTTCCACTCCAACAATTTTTAGTCGCGTTTGTCTTATTTACGGCTGCATGGCGTCTACGAGTTCCTTGCACATCCAGATTGCTGTAGGAAAGGTTTTTATTTTCTTCTCTAAGCTTTTTGATACCTCCGCTATTTACATTTAATTTAGATTTAAGTAGCCTGCTCCTGTTGCTTCCTGTCTTGCTTCGGTGTCTTCCTGTGTTGCGACAGGATGGATAGATGAATGGATGCTATGAGCGTTCCCTTTGAAATGGGGCGGTGGGTGGCGCCACCAGCAAGACAGGATGGATGGATGGATGCTTGAGCGTCCCCTTTGAAACGGTGTGGTGGCCTGCGCCACCAAGCTCTTGACCTTATTTTGCCTAATGTCCTACCTATAGCGGAAAAGAGAATCAAACCATGGCGAAGTTGGCCAAGTATGCGAGAAAGTATAAAAAAACAATGGAAGCAAGACCCCGAGCTCAAAGGTGGGTCCAGGTGCTTTTATGTATAGATGGTTTACCCGTAACGCCACAGATGCAGGCACTCATTGTGCTAATATCGAAACATGCCTGCCACGATCACATCAGTGCAACACGTCACATGAACATCACCCACCGTGTTAGCTTAGCTGGCGTGGTGTCCCGCTACTGGCTTGAGGACGCGGGTACGATTCCCGACCACGGCGGCCGCATTTCGATCGAGGCGTAATGCAGGAACACCCGTGTACTTAGATTTAGGTGCACGTTAAAGAATCCCAGGTGGTCAAAATTAATCCGGAGTCCCCCACTGCGTCATGCCTCCCAATCATACGTGGTTTTGGCACGAAAATCCCCAGCAACTATTGTTATTAGCACATCAACATATTTTGCTTTTCGACAGTAACCCGTTTTTGCAGGATTACCATTGTTATCAATTTGCCGTTTACCTTTGCTCTTTGTGCGCCGTCGCGGCCTTTAACATTTTGAGCGAGTTACGTTCGGGACGTGCTTGTCGCCGAAATCGACTGCGTGCTTCTTACATGTGATGTGCCGTTTTGCGTAGTAATCTTTTAAACCTTCGCTGACGCCGATCCAGACAGTGAGTGGCATCTGTTGTCTGACACTTTCTTAACGCATGTTCTTGGCGTGCTAGAGACCTAAAATGGTGGCCAGGTTGCTGTAAATGGACACTATTTAGAGTGTGTACTGGCTAACCCGGGCCAAGCTAAACGAAAAAAGGGGGGGAAAACTGGTTTTGGCTCATAAAAAAAGAAGCCGTGGGCTCGTCGCCGTCACAGACCGCTGGACACCTGAACTTTTTCTGCGCCTTAGGCAGAGGTCACTTGAGAGGTCGATGATGCTGAACATTATTTTGCGCTCACGACAGCTAAGCGCAGAGTTCGCCAAGCTAAATGAAAAAAAGGGGGAAAAAACTGGTTTTGGCTCATAAAAAAAGAAGCCGTGGGCTCGTCGCCCTCATAGACCGCTGGACACCTGAACTTTTTCTGCGCCTTAGGCAGAGGTCACTTGAGAGGTCGATGATGCTGAACATTATTTTGCGCTCACGACAGCTAAGCGCAGAGTTCGCCAAGCTAAATGAAAAAAAGGGGGAAAAACTGGTTTTGGCTCATAAAAAAAGAAGCCGTGGGCTCGTCGCCCTCATAGACCGCTGGACACCTGAACTTTTTCTGCGCCTTAGGCAGAGGTCACTTGAGAGGTCGATGATGCTGAACATTATTTTGCGCTCACGACAGCTAAGCGCAGAGTTCGCCAAGCTAAATGAAAAAAAGGGGGAAAACTGGTTTTGGCTCATAAAAAAAGAAGCCGTGGGCTCGTCGCCGTCACAGACCGCTGGACACCTGAACTTTTTCTGCGCCTTAGGCAGAGGTCACTTGAGAGGTCGATGATGCTGAACATTATTTTGCGCTCACGACAGCTAAGCGCAGAGTTCGCCAAGCTAAATGAAAAAAAGGGGGAAAAACTGGTTTTGGCTCATAAAAAAAGAAGCCGTGGGCTCGTCGCCGTCACAGACCGCTGGACACCTGAACTTTTTCTGCGCCTTAGGCAGAGGTCACTTGAGAGGTCGATGATGCTGAACATTATTTTGCGCTCACGACAGCTAAGCGCAGAGTTCGCCAAGCTAAATGAAAAAAAGGGGGAAAAACTGGTTTTGGCTCATAAAAAAGAAGCCGTGGGCTCGTCGCCCTCATAGACCGCTGGACACCTGAACTTTTTCTGCGCCTTAGGCAGAGGTCACTTGAGAGGTCGATGATGCTGAACATTATTTTGCGCTCACGACAGCTAAGCGCAGAGTTCGCCAAGCTAAATGAAAAAAAGGGGGAAAAACTGGTTTTGGCTCATAAAAAAAGAAGCCGTGGGCTCGTCGCCGTCACAGACCGCTGGACACCTGAACTTTTTCTGCGCCTTAGGCAGAGGTCACTTGAGAGGTCGATGATGCTGAACATTATTTTGCGCTCACGACAGCTAAGCGCAGAGTTCGCCAAGCTAAATGAAAAAAAGGGGGAAAAACTGGTTTTGGCTCATAAAAAAAGAAGCCGTGGGCTCGTCGCCGTCACAGACCGCTGGACACCTGAACTTTTTCTGCGCCTTAGGCAGAGGTCACTTGAGAGGTCGATGATGCTGAACATTATTTTGCGCTCACGACAGCTAAGCGCAGAGTTCGCCAAGCTAAATGAAAAAAAGGGGGAAAAACTGGTTTTGGCTCATAAAAAAAGAAGCCGTGGGCTCGTCGCCCTCATAGACCGCTGGACACCTGAACTTTTTCTGCGCCTTAGGCAGAGGTCACTTGAGAGGTCGATGATGCTGAACATTATTTTGCGCTCACGACAGCTAAGCGCAGAGTTCGCCAAGCTAAATGAAAAAAAGGGGGAAAAACTGGTTTTGGCTCATAAAAAAAGAAGCCGTGGGCTCGTCGCCGTCACAGACCGCTGGACACCTGAACTTTTTCTGCGCCTTAGGCAGAGGTCACTTGAGAGGTCGATGATGCTGAACATTATTTTGCGCTCACGACAGCTAAGCGCAGAGTTCGCCAAGCTAAATGAAAAAAAGGGGGAAAAACTGGTTTTGGCTCATAAAAAAAGAAGCCGTGGGCTCGTCGCCGTCACAGACCGCTGGACACCTGAACTTTTTCTGCGCCTTAGGCAGAGGTCACTTGAGAGGTCGATGATGCTGAACATTATTTTGCGCTCACGACAGCTAAGCGCAGAGTTCGCCAAGCTAAATGAAAAAAAGGGGGAAAAACTGGTTTTGGCTCATAAAAAAAGAAGCCGTGGGCTCGTCGCCCTCATAGACCGCTGGACACCTGAACTTTTTCTGCGCCTTAGGCAGAGGTCACTTGAGAGGTCGATGATGCTGAACATTATTTTGCGCTCACGACAGCTAAGCGCAGAGTTCGCCAAGCTAAATGAAAAAAAGGGGGAAAAACTGGTTTTGGCTCATAAAAAAAGAAGCCGTGGGCTCGTCGCCGTCACAGACCGCTGGACACCTGAACTTTTTCTGCGCCTTAGGCAGAGGTCACTTGAGAGGTCGATGATGCTGAACATTATTTTGCGCTCACGACAGCTAAGCGCAGAGTTCGCCAAGCTAAATGAAAAAAAGGGGGAAAAACTGGTTTTGGCTCATAAAAAAAGAAGCCGTGGGCTCGTCGCCGTCACAGACCGCTGGACACCTGAACTTTTTCTGCGCCTTAGGCAGAGGTCACTTGAGAGGTCGATGATGCTGAACATTATTTTGCGCTCACGACAGCTAAGCGCAGAGTTCGCCAAGCTAAATGAAAAAAAGGGGGAAAAACTGGTTTTGGCTCATAAAAAAGAAGCCGTGGGCTCGTCGCCCTCATAGACCGCTGGACACCTGAACTTTTTCTGCGCCTTAGGCAGAGGTCACTTGAGAGGTCGATGATGCTGAACATTATTTTGCGCTCACGACAGCTAAGCGCAGAGTTCGCCAAGCTAAATGAAAAAAAGGGGGAAAAACTGGTTTTGGCTCATAAAAAAAGAAGCCGTGGGCTCGTCGCCGTCACAGACCGCTGGACACCTGAACTTTTTCTGCGCCTTAGGCAGAGGTCACTTGAGAGGTCGATGATGCTGAACATTATTTTGCGCTCACGACAGCTAAGCGCAGAGTTCGCCAAGCTAAATGAAAAAAGGGGGAAAAACTGGTTTTGGCTCATAAAACAAGAAGCCGTGGGCTCGCCGCCCTCATAGACCGCTGGACACCTGAACTTTTTCTGCGCCTTAGGCAGAGGTCACTTGAGAGGTCGATGATGCTGAACATTATTTTGCGCTCACGACAGCTAAGCGCAGAGTTCGCCAAGCTAAATGAAAAAAAGGGGGAAAACTGGTTTTGGCTCATAAAAAAAGAAGCCGTGGGCTCGTCGCCGTCACAGACCGCTGGACACCTGAACTTTTTCTGCGCCTTAGGCAGAGGTCACTTGAGAGGTCGATGATGCTGAACATTATTTTGCGCTCACGACAGCTAAGCGCAGAGTTCGCCAAGCTAAATGAAAAAAAGGGGGGAAAAACTGGTTTTGGCTCATAAAAAAGAAGCCGTGGGCTCGTCGCCGTCACAGACCGCTGGACACCTGAACTTTTTCTGCGCCTTAGGCAGAGGTCACTTGAGAGGTCGATGATGCTGAACATTATTTTGCGCTCACGACAGCTAAGCGCAGAGTTCGCCAAGCTAAATGAAAAAAATGTGGTTGATCCCTCTTATATAGGAATCGGTATAGAACACGAAAGTGAAACGTGTCTTCACAGAAGTAGTGTAATGTTTATTGCACATTGATATATAATGTCTATTGGTGTTTTGTGGCTAAAGCGCCCTTAGGCGTTGATGCACCCACGCTGACGCCTGGTGGCACGTCTCCTCCATCACGACTACCAACGTCGATGACCATGAGCAACCGTCGTGCATATGGAAGCTGCACTACGCTGCACACGCTAGCACAACGCGAAAGACGAAGCACGTAACTGACACACTAATACAACGCGCAAGACAAAGCACGTAACTGAATCGTCACCGAGTCAAATCAGCGCGTACAGCGCGTCGTAATTGCAGCCTCCGCGATCAACTTCAGAAACATTTTCAGAGCTAATTGCGGAGGCCACGCTCCGCTGTGCTGAGTACGGTGAACGCCACCTAGGTGGCGTTGGTAGTGCTTCTTGATGCCAGCGTCCCTTCGAATGCTGGCATCGAGGCGTCGTAGTGCTGAGACCACCGAAGCGTTCACTGTCGGTGCGCGTTAGTGTCATAATGCAGTACTTCTCTTTTCTGCTCGTAGGCGGCGGCACCGCCCCGAGCAAGAGCGCGGGTACACGGAGGAGTGTTAAGCCCAGACCACACGTACGCTTGCGGACGCGCGTAAGCTCGCGTCTACGCGCCTTGCGGTTGCCGCGCCTAGCGAGGAATGGCGTTTTGCATCCACAAATACGCGCGACAGCGCGCGCTCACTGGCATCACTTGTTTACACCTTGGCAGACGCCACTTCGTATTTCGTTGTTGGCAGTGCTTCAAAATGCTTCGATATTTATAAACGTAATTTTTATCTTTTTGGAGCTGTTAGATCAGCCCAAAAGTGAAGAAGAAGCACTTTCTTGCATGGTATAATTCTGCTTAACTGAGAGTTGAATGTACCGCGCCGTCGCTGCGTAGCCAGGCGCGCCGACGCGAGGCAGCCCAGGCGCGCGATAACTGAGAGGAGCTGATCAGCGAGATCGCGCCGCGTTTCGACGCGTACGAGCCGTGCCGCACCGTCTGCGCATGCGTGGGCGCGCGGACGCGAGCTCGCGCGCGTTTGCAAGCGTACGTGTGGTCTGGGCTTTAGATATATAAGGCGCGTCTGTGTAGCTCTCTGCAAATGCGTTTGTGGCGCAATGGGTTAAACGCTCGGCGATCTATCGTCGCGGACCGAGAGGTCGTGGGTTCGATTTCCAAATTTTGCATGTTTGTGGAACTTTTTCTTCTGGTTTCTTTCTTTGTATTATGTTCTATGACGTATTTCCGTGACGGAAATACGTCAGTGAAGTCTTGGTGGACCCCGGCATAAAACACTTTCGTGTTAAAAAGGGGGAAAAACTGGTTTTGGCTCATAAAAAAAAGAAGCCGTGGGCTCGTCGCCCTCATAGACCGCTGGACAGCTGAACTTTTTCTGCGCCTTAGGCAGAGGTCACTTGAGAGGTCGATGATGCTGAACATTATTTTGCGCTCACGACAGCTAAGCGCAGAGTTCGCCAAGCTAAACGAAAAAAAGGGGGGAAAACTGGTTTTGGCTCATAAAAAAAGAAGCCGTGGGCTCGTCGCCGTCACAGACCGCTGGACACCTGAACTTTTTCTGCGCCGTAGGCAGAGGTCACTTGAGAGGTCGATGATGCTGAACATTATTTTGCGCTCACGACAGCTAAGCGCAGAGTGCGTAGTTAATATTACTGTAAATAACTAAAAATAATAACTTAGTACTATCTCCCATAAAATAAGAGCACTGTGATTTTGCCCTCTGCAGCGATTCGATGGAACAAGCATCATTACAAAAAGCGCAATACAAGCACAAGAGTAAGTTGAAGGATGTAAAATGTTAGAATACGGAAGATTATTTTGTAGAAAGGCATACACATTTGTTCTTTATTATCAAGTTTCAATCACGCCTGAATTATTTTGTTGAAAAATTAATTAGCGATGTTTCTTTTAACGATGCTAAACACTTAGATCAAACTCAACAATTATCAAACTAAACACTTAGATTGTTAGCTAGAACACCTAGAATTTGTTAATGCTCTTAGCGAAGGTTGCGTACTTATCACAGTGACACCACTACATTAGCCGTAATTCATGCACAAAAGCTTCATACACTGTGTGTCACATGTGCAGAAACGTAAGTTTTGAGCGGGCATTAATTAAACACGTTGGTATACTTCGGTTGATATCATTGCTAGATAACGATTTCAGTGCAACTCCATGGAATAGAACAATTTCAAATTTGTGCCAATAGCGTTGACTCATCTGTGCATGGAGACGGCTGGGAAAAACTTCACCACTGTCGGTCGCAAGTAAGTCTAAAGTTATTTAGAAACTTCCGCATGTAATTTGTTGTGAGGCGTGAACGGGCTCCATCGTTCTGTTTTCGTAGGTTGGCTGCGCAGATAACTGTGACAGCAGATGACAACGCCCGCTCAAACGATGCCTTGCGGTTATATGCCCAGTCCTTTGGCTATGGCTCTGTCTTCTGCAGCCTTCCACGTGACTAGGGGTGTGTGAATATTTGAAACCTTCAATTAGCGAATAGGAAATTGTATTATTCGATTCGGTCCTCGAATCAGGTAGTTATTAGAAAAAAATTCGTATATCTTTTGGATACTGTTCGAATACTTCCCAGCGCCAGCTGTGCATGATAAAACGTGGAAATGAAGCAAAGACTAAAGGAAATTTCGGCCCTTCCACAGGACACACAAAGAACAGAAAGTTACGTAGACCACCCGGTACCGGTCAGTGAGGCAGGCTTTTTCAGTACACCACCAATCATACGCACCCAATTTTTCCTCACACATAAAATATAGCAGTCGGCATTTTTGGTACTATTTATTGATGCTGAAACTTTGTGTTCTCTTGGGATTATCTCTGAATACGGTTAGTTGCAGCAATATTTAACAGTCTAACCATCCGCGGTGACTATTCGCACTAGAAAATCGGTTCTTTTTTCTCAGTCCTACTGCTGCAGAGAACACGCATTTCCGTTATAATCTCGACGACATACACCAACTCTAACGAGCATGCAAGAGTCCTTTTTAATACTTCATTGCGCTCACGAGCGACCACACATGCTCCTAAATATCCTACTTTGATGACAACCTTCTGAACGCAGCGAACGTTGGAATCTCAATATTCCTTGATAATAATGGAGAAAAAGGCTTATAAGTGTTCGAACACTATTAATAAGGTAATCTATGTTCGATTCATTTCGATTCGCTTTTGCAACTATTCCATTCGTTTTAGATTCGGCCACAGAAATTACTACTTGGACCGCCCCCTGTACATGACCTTTGCATATTAAATAAGCATTGAATGAAACAAATGAACCACGACCCATTATACATGAATAAAATGATGACAACGAAAAGGTGGGAAGTTCTCTGCAAATACTGGCGCACTTCTATAAAACGCCACCACCCTGTAGGCGCAGCATCACGGCCGCGGCCGGATATGTTCTGTTAGTGCATAGTTGGCAGTGAGATCTGCGACGGAGTGCTTCTCCTCCCCACCCGCGCAATTTGTCTGGGAAGGACGACCGCCTGCAGGTGGCGTGATCGCCACAAAGTGCGCCTATTGGGAGGGGGGGGTGGGTGACCGCCAAACTATTGCGCTCAGGCAAAACCGTCTCCGGTGAAGAATTTCCGATCTTCGCCGAACTGTAGCCGGAAGTCTGGAGATGACTCACGCACAAGGAGCGTCGGCGGCAAGCGTATTGCAAAACGGGTCAGGAATGGGCCTTCCATACCTCTGCACGCCCCCTACCATCTTTGTACCCTAGCACCTCGCATATTTCTTTTTATACATTTGCAATGCAGCAACACTGCTGTAGTCTTTGTAGAGACGGCGAACGAGGGGGGCATTGCTGTTGGCCGATGAGACCATAGCAGCGGAATCGCTCTCTCACTCTGCCGAACTGGTTGTCAAGGACACAGATCACTTAGATAGGCTGTTTCAAGTGCGGTATGGCGCTGGCAAGTGCTTTCGAGCACTTTTTTGTCATTATGCTTCTTATACGAAGCTGTATGATATAGTTACTACTCTTATTTATTTACCAATAAAGCCGTAACCATACACTAAGAAATGAATAAAAACATTGTACTTATATTTTTACCATACAATATTTATTTTAACGGGTACTACTGTGATTCCGTGATACAAATATGACTTTCTTTTCCGTTTACGCGAAAGGACAAAGTTTTCCTGATTTGAACAGAATTTGTTCCAAAAGGGTGTTGTAGGTTCCGTCGTTCTCAGGTCTTATATTTTTGGAAATTCGAGGGTAGAAATTGGGCATTATTTCAAAAATTAAAAGTAGCAGAGAAATCGGAGATTTCTTTGTGTGGCAAAGCCAAATTTTAGGATTTATCAGGCACCTTTTGCAATCGATGAGCACATGTATAGTGGTGTCTCTTTGGAGGCAAGTTCGTGTTGTATCTAACTAGCGAAATCACCAACAGCATCAGGAACGCGCGTAATGGCAGAGAGCGGGACGCAAATATTATGATGAACTCATCTGTACAAATCCTCGTTGTGACATATTATTAATACATTTAGAAGAAGCCACATCAACCAGAGCAACAAGTAGATACGGGTTTGGTAATCCCTTCTTTACTTTGTTCTCAGCACTTCAAAAAAAAAAAAAAAAAAGTTACTGAAGCGTTTAAATAAGGGGACGGCTGTCGGCCGCTCTTAGGGATTAGGTGGGAAAGGAATCTGTGTTCGCGGATTGTTGGCTGAGGCGCATCTTCATCTCAGTGATTTGTCTTCCGCTTTACGTACACTTTGGTACTTCTACGTGCATGTTCATTTCCGTCATTCTCGCATGGGCTGGTCGACCTCTCCCACTCCACTCGAAACAAGCCACTTTGTCTGTCACATGTCCCAATGACTTCCTGCGTTTCATGGTTAGCATGTATTCGATTTCCTAGTGTTCTAATGTATCCCTGCAGTAAGTGTCGGATTTTTGATCTCCCTTGTAAGAATGATGCGCAGCTCCAAATGAAGGTGTTGTGTTTGCTCTGTGTGACTGCTGACAATCTGTGCATCGGGCATGAGTGTTCACAGTCGTAGCTTGTTTGGCTTGGTGTCATTTGTCAAGTATGTGTGGTGCGTATGCAGCGATGGCCACGACATTGTTAAAAAAACAAAACAACAACAACAACAACATGCGTGCCAGTAAGCCTGCCCTCGTCTACAAACAGGTTCAAAAGCGGATATAGCTTGGCGAGGAACGGGGGGGGGGGGGAGGTGTACCTGAAATCAAGCCCACCCGCTTGCACGGAAACTGCATGAGCGGCTGCGTTTCCCAAGCCCCGGTGTCCAAAGGATTTTAACATTTGTCCTATTATCCCATTGTGCACCAACACAGACGCGGCAATTGCAAAAGCACTGGCCAGCATGGTCTGGGTTAGCACATCTGCCATCCAACACAATGGCTCTCCCACGTGTCAGCTTCCCGGGGATGCAACCTTACATGCAACTGTTTGCGATATGGGAAGCGGTCAGTATCATTCCCATTGGCACGGGAAACGTTGCAGAGTACAGTGTTTAAAATAATTATCGGATCCGTACTGACATTTTGGGAGACGTAAAGCCAGGGCACACCACATGAACCAAAGTTACTCCAACGACAAGGAGGCAGTCTTCACCGACGCAGCCCGTTATCGAGACAGGAAGAGTTTCGTGGCGGCAGTTACTAGCCACCGAGGTAACCACCTCACGAGCGTCACCGTGAACACGACATATGCCGAAGCGGCAGAGAAAGCGGCCATAGCACTGGCCCTTACACAAACCAAGGCTACATACGTGATCTGCCATTCGCAAACGGCAATTCGCAATTTTTCAAATGGGCGCATATCGCATGAGGCGTATCACATACTCAAGCGACATCCCATACACCAGGGAGAGGCCGACGTCGATAACCGAAGGCACTTGCTTTGGATCCCGGCACACACTGGACTGAGCACCCCCAACGAAGAGGCTCACCGCGTTACTCGAGGCCTCACTCACCGAGCATCATCGGAGGAAGAGCCCCCAGCGGGGTACTGCAAATGTCTGGGCGTGGGAGGATCGTTTGACCAGGTTCCACGACATCACGACACACTACCAGTTACAGAGACGCGTATACCCATTCCCTCACGCTAGGTTAGACCGGGCGCAAGCAGTACACTACAGGAAATTACAAACTGATTCTTACATAAACCCAAGACTCATGCACGCCATGTACCCAGACATGTACACTACAAACAGATGCACATCCTGTGGCGAGGTTGCCACACTTAGTCACATGTTATGGGAATGTCAGGACATAACAAAGAATTCGGGCAGTGCCGACACCTCCGTCTCTCCCACCGCCAGCCTCCGTTTGCGTTGGAAGACCGCACTGCTCAGCTCGAACCTTACAGTACAGCTCTAGGCCGTCCAGCGAGCCGAGGAAGCCGCTTCGAGATAAGGTCTCGGAACCGCGTCCGCGGCGGGTGCCTAGACCCACTAAAAGTACGCCGGACTCAAATCTTATCGATTTGATAATAAAGCTTACGTTCTTCTTACTGACTCGTACCAAGCGTGGCCGATTTAAGGGCGCCTGCAGCGAAGGAATAAAGTACCAGAAAAATAGCGCACACCAGCATGCTTCGCAGGAGGTGTATTCCTAAAAGGAATACCTTTCATTCCGGCAAATAATCTTTGCCTGGGAAGTAATTATTTAATTCAGTTCAGTGGTTTTACGTGCCAAATCTGGGGTTCTTTAACGTACACCGAATGCACGGAGCACGAGCATTTTTTTTGCATTTCGTCCCTATCGAAACGCGGCCAGCGCGGCTGGGAATCGAACCCATGACCTCGGACTTAGCAGCATAACGCCACAGTCACTACACCACCACGGCGGGATTGCCTGTGAAGTACACGGCTCCGAAATAATTGTTTGACACGACAGGTGCTGAAATAACAGCAATTTTATTTTTTTATTCCAATGACTACTAATATAACGAAACTACTGACAAGCATTACATGCTGCTTTACCAGTAGAGCATCAGTACAGCATCCTGACAATGGCGCCTTTCGAGAATGTATCGCAGAATGTAAGGAAAGTTTTTATTTCACGGATCCGTTAATATTACAACACGGCACATCCATTCTTCTTAAAGAGGGTAGAATTTCCGATAGCAGACGTCGTTTGATCTTCCCAAATCCACTCCTTGGAATGGCATCAATGAAGAAAATGCCACCATCCAACTGAGGAGCTTCAGGCAGGCGTTCTGAAATATTCAGAATTACATTTCTGTCCCGTAAGATCACACAAAGTCAGCTAAATTTCAGTGAAGGAATCATTAGCGGCAACTTAGTGCTGCATTACTTGTGCTGTCAAATAGTCATATATAAGCGTCAAATTTCAATCTCTTTTTATAGTATTAACATACCCTGTAAACACAATAAAATTCGAAGCCCAGATAATCGCTCTATACCATAAATGGTGAAGGGGCGGCCACATGTGGTATGTAGATTCGGCTCGTCGAATTGTTTGCGAATATTACTAAAAAATTACACCACCTTCCCGTAGGGGAACCCTGAGTAGTATGCGAAGCGGCCATGGGGTCGACTCAAGTTCCCATTAGTTTTAAGATCGTCCTGTCGCCGCTGCCGTTTCGTGGCAGCGGCTCGAGCCCTCTTCATCCGAGGCGCTGTCCACGGTGCTAACACTGGCGTTGACGCGGTCGCTGTCCGTGGCACTCATCGCGGCGTTGCGGGAGGAGAATGAGAGGACGAAGTGAATGATGATGAGTGGGCGAAGCACCGGGGGATCATTCGGGCAAAACACCGGAAGCGTTCTCCGGAAGCCGGAAGCGGAACCGGAAGTGGAAACGGAAGCGGAACCGGAAGCAGAAGCCGGCTTCCGGTTCCGGCTTCCGGAAGACGGAGCTTGGCGTACATATACTCTACATATACATACAAGGAGAGAAGGGGGAGGAAGATGCGCATGCGCAGTGCGGGTGTGGACGCACACGGCGGATGGAGGTAAGGACATAACGCCGACCATAAGCTGCTTCGCATCTAAAAACAGGCAGATGCAACGCGACGTTGTAATCTAAATGACGCGAAGATTGTTTGAGCTAGCGAGGTACAGCAGTAGCGGATGACACAAGCACAATTTCGTCTCCTGTAGATGTTAGCTGCCTGCGTCACGAGGACAGAGGTGACGAAAGAGTATTCATGAAAGCTGTAAGCACAGAGAGTTACCCACACATACCTGAATACATTTAAGGCTTCATACCCCTTGGGTCATAGTGGCACATTCATTCTGTAGGATTGGCCAAGGATGGGGACATACACAGTGCCGAAGTTGTATTCTCGGTTCAGGCCTGGTTAACCTCCCCTGCCTTTCACTTATCCTTGTTCTCTTCCGCTCTCTTTCAGACTGACATCCTGTGACCCAAGTTGTCTACTGGCCAGACAGCAACCAGTGTTTAACCAGTGGCGCAAGTTCTCCATATAATTATCATCATCAGCCTATATTTTATGTCCACTGCAGGACGAAGGCCTCTCCCTGCGATCTCCAATTACCCCTGTCTTGCGCTAGCCTATTCCAACTTGCGCCTGCAAATTTCCTAACTTCATCATCCCATCTGGTTTTCTGCCGACCTCGACTGCGCTTCCCTTCTCTTGGTATCCATTCTGTAACCCTAATGGTCCACCGGTTATCCATCCTACGCATTACATGGCCTGCCCAGCTCCATTTCTTGCGCTTAATGTCGACTAGAATATCGGCTATCCCCGTTTGTTTTCTGATCCACATCGCTCTCTTCCTGTCTCTTAACGTTACGCCTAACATTTTATTGCGATAGCAATTATATAGACACTTCTACCGGATTTCTGCCGTCACCGTCGCCGTCGCCGTGAGGTTCCCTATAGATAAAATCTTCGCCGCGCGCCGTATGCCCGAGCGGAAGCGTGCAGGGACGCGCGCTATCACGGAGAGCGAACGCGCTCAATCACCCACGCGCAAGCAAGGAAGCGGGAAGCCAGCGCCGGAGGGAGCGCGGGGGGTGGGGGGGAGGCGCACTTCTACGCTGCCAACAACCGGGCTCGTCGCTCGTCCGCACCGTCTCTTATCTCCACACGGCTCTGACCTTTATGCGCCGTGCATTCGCCGCTCAGTTTCCGTTGAAGCGATAGACCGCACGTATACTTCGCCCGCTGCTGCGGCGTATATATGCGCTTGCTGCCAGCGTTTTGACAGTCGTTGTCTGCAGTAATTCAGTGTGATCTATTCATGTTTTTTGTGCGCGCTCACACCACGCTTGTTCAATCAGTTAGTAATAGTCGGGCCACATTTTCCAACGCACGCTACACATGCAATGCTGCCCGGGTCGGCAGTGCAGCGCTACATGTGTGTCCATCCGCACGCGCTGCCCACGGGAAGCGCATCTCATCAACACCACCGTTTCACACGCGCCTCCTCGTGGTCATCGAGTCTCTCTTCATGTCGGTCTACTTACGCCGCAGCACACCTGCTTACTTAATCAGCTCATGTTTACTACAATTCATATTGCTACCAAAGCCGCTCACCTTACTTCGTATGACATTGCTGTGTTGCTACCGCATTCATTGCTTCGCCCTTAGGGCGAAACTGTGACATTTGTTTTCGTTCCATCGCTCTTTGTGTGGTCCTTAACTTGTTATCGAGCTTCTTTGTTAACCTCCAAGTTTCTGCCCCATCTCTATATAATATGCGCAAATATAGCTGGCGATGAGACGACGACAAACGGGGAAGAGGCAAATAAAACTTTGCTTTCAAACATACCACTATCATCTCCGCGCTGCGGTAGCTGGACGATTAACCAGTCAGCGAATGTTTAGTGGCATAAAGACGTGTGTCTAAACTTGTTGACGTTGTAGTTGCGCGTAGACGGCAAGTGCGAATCGTTTGACGGCCAGAAAGGCGAAGCTGGCGAAACGTAGGAGGAGACAGGGTGGTCATGACCTTGAAGTCATAAGCGTTGGCGACAGTGCCGTGCCACGTGACCAGGGATACTACAGAAGAAGCACACGGGGCGATTGTCGGGTGTACGCCAGGGTTCCGTGCTAGCTGGTGATCTGGCGGTGTACACTGGAGGGATTGGACGTGGCGGTGCAGCAAACGGGTGTGCTGAAAAAGTCTATGGAGGTGGCCGTGCTGCAACCTCGGCGTAACTGAGAGGTACAGGCAATGGTGGCGCTGCACGAGGGGACTGTATAGCTTCGGAGCCTTGTTCCTGGAGCATTTGACGCAACGGAAGAGCCAAGGACGGCGAGGGTCCGGGGACGGCGGCGAGTAGGCATAGCTGGCGGGCGCCTTCGGAGCGTATGAATTCCTTGATTTCGCCGAGCAGATAGTCGTTGTTAGTCACAGCGGCTAAACTTGCAATCGAAGTATCGGGGATTGAAGAACGTCGAGTGAGCAGACGTTGCCTCCTGAGTTCGTCGTAGCTCTGACAAAGTTCAGCGATCTCGAGCACGGTCCGCGGGCTTTTCGAGAGGAGCATTTGGAATGCGTCGTCTTCGATTTCCTTCATCACGTAACGGATGCTGTCAGACTCAGTCATCGATGGATCGACGCGCTTGCAAAGGTCCACAACATCTTCTATGTACTTGGTGAAGTTTTCACCGGGTTGCTGGGAACGGCTGCGCAAGCGCTCTTCGGCACGGAGCTTCCGCACCGCAGGGTGACCGAAGACTTGTGTAATGCGCGCCTTGAAATCTGACCAGGTGCTGAGGTCGGATTTGTGGCTTGTGGTACCACACGCTAGCGACCCCCGTGAGATAGAAGTTGGTGTAGCTGAGCTTCGCAGCATCGTCCCATTTATTGTGGGCACTCACCCGCTCGGATAACGAGAGCCAATCTTCTACGTCGTATTTGTAGGAGCCGCTGAAGATGGGAGGATCGCGTTGACGCATTGAGCCAGGACAAATCAATGTTGGCGAGGCCGCAGGTATTGTTTGGCTGGAGTCGTCAGGCATGATGCTTGGCAGTGTCAGATTGCGTAGTTCCAGTGTTGGGGAAGTAGACTTAGCACCTCCACCAATATGTAATGCGGTTTATTGACAACTAAGAAACACGACCGTCTCAGTCGAGCGTCACACACCGATAGCGCGAGCCCATCTTCGTCGGCGGGCCGATGATGATAGTGCGTCTATAGTTTTCTTCGCTAAACTATGTTCAAAAGGTGTTTCAGGGCTCCTATAAGGGTGGGGCGTTAGTCATGTGACGAACTGAGTACCTTTAAGGGCGTAAAAATTTTTACAGCGTAAGGACGTGGCAAGCCGCAGAAATATCATGCTACTTGAACAATGCGGCACAAGAAATTATTTCTAGTAAGCATAGTATGACATCCTGTAGCTTGACTCAAACCGGCAGCAAGTGGCGATCTATACACCACCTTAGCAGCGGGGACCCTGACGCCAACGGCACGCAAACAGCGGAATACCGCTCTACATTATCAGATGGCTAAACACAATTTCTTTCATTTTTTTACACTTCATGGGAAATAATATATATATATATATATATATATATATATATATATATATACAAAGGGTACGAGGAACAAGCGATTGCTTTATGCAAGATGACAGCTCTCACGGCACTATGCATTTGCCGTTCTTCGAGTGCTCTGAATTGCGCGGTCAAGCCAGTCAGTGGTCAGTGGATAAAACGGCTTTGGTTTCCTGTGACCTTACCTCGACGACAGGTGTGAGTCAGAAAGCATCTCTTATTAACATTGTTCGGGTGCATTGAACGTTTTAAGCGCTTGTAGCAGTGCATGTACACGTAAATGTGACTCTTGGACAAGTGCACGTATTTAATGCTTAAACTCATTTGGCACAAATAGCGGGGGTGCATTATAATTATGTAAGGTGTTGCCTGTTTGCGTTGAGAACTTTGCAGCTGCCCTGTTTCTTTTCTGCGCAATTTGATCTTCAGCTGTAAAGCGGCGGCAGAATGAAAAACGCAGAAAACCTGGTCAACCTTTTTGCTAAATATATACCTTCCTCATTGATGATACAAAAGCTGGTAGATTCAAATTATACCAGACTTTTTTTGCCAATAGTAGAGCTGCTGTAATATATAATTGCCACTATTCAGCACAAAAAAAAAGGATTCTTAAGACAATGCAATAAATAGAGAGTTTTAGAAATACTGTAGCGATGTAGCTTCACGCACGCAAAAACCCTAACAACATTCTAGGCCCTTCGCCTTCTTTTTAACTCTCTTGGCGTTGTTTTTTACGGCCGGCGGACTGCGTCTCCTAACATTGAGTCATCTGCTCCTAAAGCCCCCTAATGTCTGAAATACCATACTGCACCTCTGACGAGTTCTTGATCTCCTCTGCGAGATCTTGACTTTGCTCCATATCTTTCCTGGCGACAACAACGGCTGCAGGAAATCCTTCAGCGTAGGAGCCCACAGTCGGCACGACAGTGGCCTCGGCAACGCTGGGGTGAAATGCAAGGCACTCTTCTATTTCGGGAAGTCCAGTCCATATTTTCGTTGGTAATATGGTGGCCTTTAGGCGGCCCTGGATGAACAGCCTGCCGTCTTCATCGTAGTAACCAAAATCACCTGATAAGATGGAAGAATGAAGCAATGACATTTCAGAACCTAGAAAGTGCCCGTTATAAAAATTATGGGGTTTTACGTGCGAAAACCACGATATGATTATGAGGCACGCCGTAGTGGATGATTCCGGAAATTTGGGCCTGCTGGGGTTCTTTAACGTGCACCTAAATCTAAGTACACGGGTGTCTTCGCATTTCGCCCCATCGAAATGTGGCCGCCATGGCCGGGATTCGATCCCGCGACCACGTGCTCAGCAGCCCAACACCATAGCCATTGAGGAAAGTGCCTGTTATGCTATTTACTACCAACTTCGGTAAATGCCACCGAAGTACGTGATGCATGATGAAGAAACAACGAAGTTTGCGATTTCTCATTGATAAACGTTCAGGTGGGAGCGTATGCGTTTGACGTCTTCTTTAATGACTTGTGAGCATTGCGTAGCTGGTGCTGCTCCTTCCGATATGTATTATCATCAATTAGCTCAGTCGTTGATTCCTTTGCGCAGGTGACCGTATTTCTTGGGGTTTAATCCGACTTTACAACTCTAGCACCACAAACCCCGACGGCACTGGCTTCTTAAACGTTTATGCCACCGTCGCTCGTTTTCTTGCCACTCTATGCACCGGCGCGAAGACAGAGCGGACGGCACAAGTTTTATGAAAAAAGAAATTGAACTTGATTTCTTAGATCAGCGCTAGGACGTGCTAAATGAATTTAATGGTATCGTAGCAAACAAAAATACCATGTAGATTTACAAAATGGGAAGAAATAAATAGAATGGAAAATACGTACGACAATATAAAGGCCAGTGCCTTGCTATTTGAGGCTACTAAGGAAAAAAACACACCGGAGCAAACACTCGCCATCAAGATATGGTGCATGTTTATACTGCATCCAAAATCCGGAGACCACTGTGCACATCCTAATGCATCGCGAAGGGATTTACCCTGTGAGACCCGTGTAGGTAACGTGAACCTTCCAGAAGCACTTGGATTTAAAGTGGATGGAAGCATCAACCGGTCAGCAGTCGAGGTAAGCAAGAGAGATTTTGATTATTGGTGGAATAAAGCCATAAACAAATTGATACGACCGGACCCGTTCTCGGCCTAGGTAACAGTGTAGGTACATAGAGCAGTTTTGAGGAAGAGAGAATAGATTAAGCAGATGTATACAAGAAATGCTAGAATGAAAAACATGCATAGCATACCTAATTACCTTAAGCTGGCTAGGTGACTATTTGACACCACCCCGTTTCAAAGGGGATGCCAATAAATCATCAACATCGTCAGTGGTCGTGTTGTAGACATCGGAAAGATATAGCCACCAGG